>NC_051311.1:166906881-167056330 GCF_015220235.1 Choloepus didactylus
GACTCTGTTAACTCCACACTTGCCTGGGTCAGTGAAGACAATTGAAAATGCCTGAAGATTTCTCTAATGAGCTGCCTAGAATGAGAGAAAAAAAGGATAAGAGAGAAAGCCCCTTTCAGAGCCAGCCCCCAGATCCCCAGTTTCACCAACCAATGTTGGTCCCAAGTTCTCTGTGCCCCTTTTCATGGGACACAGCTTTTTTCTAGTATTCTGAGCTCAGCTGTCTCCAAAAGCCTCAGTTTTTATTTATTTACATATTTTTTTCCATCAGCCCTGTCTCCTCTCTGCTGGGAGGAACCTGTTTCCTTTCTTATTGGCTCTGGGTTTATTTGTTATTGTAGCTTGTATTCAGCAGTTCAAATTTGTTAATTAAAACCACATTTGGAGCTTAATTGAGCTACATTCCCTTGCTCTGGGCAAAGACTCCTTCTTTCACCCACAGCAAAGTTTTGCAACTCAGCCTGCCATGCCAGTGGGGAAGGGGCACCAGCTCAACAGTTTTACTTACAGCTCTGTGCTGTGATTTCAGTTGTTCTACCCATTCCAGGCTGGTTTATGATGTGTGAGCAGTCACAGAAGCCCCCAACCATTGTTCCAGACTATTTATTAGTTGTTCCTGGCTATTTACTATTTGCTCTAGATGACTAATTAAATTCCACTCTTCTCTATGCTGCCATCTTGCCCAACACCCCAGCAGTAATATTTTGAAAGAAATCTTTATTCTAAGCAGGTCTCAACAGTGAGCTTAAAATATTAAGTAAACCATGCTGTAAGCAGATGTGCTGCCTCCAGGCTTTGTTGTTCAATTTATAGAGCACAGGCAGAGTAGATTTAGCATAATTCTTAAAGGCAATAGGATTTTCAGAATGACAAATGAGCATCAGCTTCAACTTAAAATCACCAGCAGCATTATCAACTAACAAGAGTCAGCCTGTCTTTTGAAGATTTGAAGCCAAGCATTGACTTCTCTGTAGTAATGAAAGTCCTAGATGGCATCTTCTTCCATATGCCAATATAGGCTGTTTCATCTACTTTGAAAATCTGTTGTTTAATGTAGCCACCTTCACCAACTATCTTAGCTAGGTCATCTGGATAAGTTGCAAATCTCTATTAGCTTCAAATTTTATTTATGCAGCTCCTCACCTCTCTCAACCTTCATGTAATTGGAGTTAGGGCCTTCTCTGGGTTAGGCTTTGTTTTTAAGGGAATGCTGTTGTTGATTTGATCTTCTATCCAGACCACTAAAACTTTCTCCATAATAGCAATGAGGCTGTTTTTCTTTCTTATCATTCATGTGTTCACTGGAGTAGCATGTTTAATTTCCTGTAAGAACTTTTCCTTTGCATCCACAACTTGGCTGTTTGACATCAGAGGCCTAGCTTTTGGCCTATCTCAGCTTTTGTCATACCTTCCTCACTAAGCTTCACCATTCCTAGCTTTTGATTTAAAGTGAGAGACATGTGACTCTTCCTTTCATTTGAACACTTTGAGGCCATTGTAGGGGTATTGATTGGCCTAATTTGAACACTGTTGTGTCTCAGGGAATAGAGAGGCCCGAAGAGAGGGAGAGAGATTAGGGAATAGCTGGTCAGTGGAACAGTCAGAACATACATAGTATTAAGTTTGTTGTCTTATATGGTTATGATTCATAGTATCCCAGAGCAGTTACAGTAGTAACATTAAAGGTCACTGATCACAGAGATAATATTGAAAAAGTTGGAAATACTGTGAGATTACCAATATGTGACACAGGGACATGAAGTGATTTCTGAACATTTGTTCTAGTTTGCTAATGCTGCAGAATGCAAAACACCAGAGATGGACTAGCTTTTATAAAAAGGGGGTTTATTTGGCTATACAGTTACAGTCTTAAGGCCATAAAGTGTCCAAGGTAACACATCAGTAATCAGGTACCTTCACTGGAGGATGGCCAATGGCGTCCGGAAAACCTCTGTTAACTGGGAAGGCACATGGCTGGCATCTGCTCCAAAGTTCTGGTTTCAAAATGGCTTTCTCCCAGGACATTCCTCTCTAGCAAGCTTGCTCTTCTTCAAAATGTCACTCACAGCTGCACTCTGTTCAGTCTCTTTGAGTCAGCACATTTATATGGCTCCACTGATCAAGGCCCACCCCGAATGGGCGGGGCCACACCTCCGTGGAAATATCCCATCAGTTATCATCTACAGTTGGGTGGGGCGTATCTCCGAATCCAAATATTCCAACTTAATCCCCACTATTATGTCTGCCCCACAAGATTGCATCAAAGAATATGGCTTTTTCTGGGGGACATAATACATTCAAACCGGCACAACATTCTATTGGAAAAAATGGTGCAGATAGACATGTTCATCGCATGGTTGTCACAAACCTTCCATTTGTAAAAATATGCAATATGTGCTAAGCACAATAAATTCAAGCACAATAAAATGGGATATACCTTCATGTACCTAGAAGTGGGATTGCCAGTCATATGGTAATTCTCTACTTAGTTTTCTGAAGGAACTACCAAGTTGTATTCCACAATAGCTGCACCAATTTACATTCTCACCAAGAATGAACGTTCTTATTTTTTCACATTCTCTCCAACACTTGTAGCATTTTGTTAAAAATAGTATGGATTCTACTGGGTGTGAAATGATGTCTTGTGTTTTTTAAATGCAATTTTGTTGAGATATATTAATCCACCATACAATCCATCCAGAGCATACAATCAATGATTCACGGTATCATCAAGTTTTGTGCATTCATCACCACTATTTTCAACATTATCATTACTCCAAAAAAAAAAAAAGAGAAAACCCAAAACACCCCCAAACCCATTATCTCCCCTTGGCTTTGACCACCTCCCCAGCATTGGTATTGCATATTTGTTACTGTTGAAAGAATATTAGGACTTTTTATTGACTATAGCCCATAGTTTGAAATAGATGTATTTGTTCCCATTTACCACTCTAGTATACACTCCTTGTAATAATTTGTAAATTTGTTCTGGCTCATGGAAGAATTTTTTTAAATATTTGTACTGTTCATCACAGTCATCATCCACCACAAGATTTACTGTGTTACAGCAGTTCTATGTTTTAACCTCTGGCTTTCCTTCTGATGCCACACATGACTCTAAACTTCCACTATCAACCACACTCACACAAAATTCAACACTGTTATAATTAATGGGATACTCACAATAACGTGCTATTGTCATCTCGATGCATTTCCAACACTTAAGTTCAGCCTAGTTAAAAATTCTGCTCATATAAGCAACCACTCCCCATTCTTTAGCCTCATTCTATCTCTGGTAACCTATATTCTAGATTTTATGACTAAGAGTTTACATATTATAATTAGTTCATATTAGTGAGACCATAGAGTATTTGCCTTTTTGTGTCTGATTTATTTCACTCAAAATAATGTCTGCAAAGTTCATCCATGTCGTTGCATGCTTCAGGACTTCATTCCTTCTTACTGGTGAATAACATTCCATTATGTGTGTATGTCATGTCTTGTTTTTCGATTCATTAGTTTATGGCCACGAGTTGTTTCCATCTTTTGGCAATTGCAAATAATGCCACTATGAACAGTGGTATGCCAATGTCTGTATGTTTCCCTGCTTTGAGATCATCTGGGTATACCGCAAGTAGCAGGATTGCTGGTTCATAAGGCAATTCTATATTTATCTTCCTGAGGAACCACCAAACTGTCCTCCAGTGGCTGTACCATTTTACATTTCTGCCAGAAGTGAAGTGTTTCAGTTTCTTCACATTCTCTTCAGCACTTGTAGATTCCTGTTTGTTTAATTGTACCCACTCTAATAGGTGTGAAATATATCATCGTGGTTTTGATATGCATTGCCTTGATAGTGAAGATGAGCATCTTCTCATATGCTTTTTAACCATTTGTATTTCTTCTTGGGAAAAATGTCTATTCATGCCTTTTGCCCATTTTTAAATTGAGCTATTTGTCTTTTTATTATTGAGCTGTAGGGTTTCTTTGTATATTCTGGATGTCAAACCCTTGTCAGATATGTGATTTCCAAATTTTTTCACATTAATTAGCTGTTTTTTTTTTCACAATTTTGACAAAGTCCTTTGAAACACAGAAGTACTCAGCTTTGAAGAGGCCCCAGTTATCTATTTTTCTCTTTTGTTTCTTGTGCTTTGGTATATGGTCTAGGAAACTACTATCACTAAATCTTGAAGTTGTTTCCCTAGGTTTTCTTCTCAGAGTTTTATGGCACTGTTTCTTACATTTGGGTCTTTGATGAATTATGGATTAATTTTAGTATAGGGAGTGAGAAAGGGGTCATCTTTCATTCCTTTGGATATGGATATCCAGTTCTACCAGAACCATTTATTGAAGAGACTCTTCTTTCCCAGGTGAGTGGACCTGGTAGTCTTGTCAAAAATAAACTGAGATATATTCACAAACTATACAACCATCTACAGTGTACAATCATTTGTGACTATATCTCAATACAATTCAAATATAAAAACATTAAAAATAAATTAATATAAACTGACCATAGAGTTAAGGGTCTATTTCTGAACTCTTGATTTTATTCCATTGATTGATACGTGTATCTTCATTCCAGTGTCATCCTGTGTTGGTCACTGTGGCTTTATTATATGATTTAACATCAGGAGGCATGATACCTCCCACTTCATTCTTTTTTTCAATATGTTTTTGGCTATTCAAGGCCACCTACCCTTCCAAATAAAATTGATAATTAGCTTTTCCATTTCTGCAAAGTAGTCTGTTGAAATTTTGATTAGTATTGCATTGAATGTGCAGATCAATTTGGGTAGAATGGACATCTTAATGACAGCATTTTAATCCGTGAACATGGAACATCTTTCCATTTATTCAGGTCTTCTTGATTTCTTTTAGAGGTGTATTGAAGTTTTCTGTGTACAGGTCCTTTACATCCTTAGATTAATTTATTCCTAAATATTTGATTCTTTCAGTTGCTATTGTAAATGGAATTTGTTTCTTGATTACCTTCTTGGATAGCTCTTTATTAGTATATAGTGCTTTGTATAATTTCAGTCTTAAAAATTTCAGAGATTTGTTTTGTTGACCAACATGTGGACTATCCTGGAGAATGTTCCATAAGCACCTGAGAAGAGTGTGTATCCTGCTGTGTTGGGGTGCAATTTTCTATATATGTCTTAGGTCTAGTTCATTTATTATTTAGGCTCTCTGTTTCCTTACTGATGCTCTGTTTAGATGTATCTGTTGAAGAGAGTGGTGTGTTAAAGTCTCCCACCATTATTTTAGAGACATCTTTTACTCCCTTCAGTTTTGCCACTGTATTGCATTATGTATATTGGGGCACTTTGATTAGGTGTATAAATATTTATGATTGTTATTTCTTCTTGGTGAATTGTCCCTTTTATTAATATATAGTGTCCTTCTATGTATCTTATAACCTTTTATGAGGTTATATTTAGTCAGATATTAGTATAACTACCCCAGGATTTTTTGTTTTTGTTTTTGTTTTTTGGTTACTACTTGCCTAGAGTATATTTTTCCATCCTTTCACTTTCAAAATATTTATATCTTTGGATCTTGTAAACAGTCTAGAGATGGGTCATATTTTCTATCCAGTCAGCCAATCTGTGTCTTTTGAATTGGGAGTTTAATCCATCAACATGCAATATTATTACTCTAAAAGTAGTCCTTACTTCAACCAAGTTATCCTTACTGATGATCTTCACTTCCATACTCCTTTCCAAGTCTCTCCCTCCCATCCTGCCATGGTGGAATTCAGTCACTCCCTGTAGTTTCTTTCTTTGTGGAAATAGTGGAGCCACAAGTGCCCTGGGTTACCATGTGGAGAGGTTCAAGGCTGCAGGATCACAAGGGTCACCCTCATGAGCCAGGAGTTGAATCAGGACTGTGCTCTCTCAACACTAATTCAAAGCAAAAGTAGAGCCCTATAAAAATTTCAAAACTAGACTTTTTTTTGAAATCTTAAAGCTTAGTAAGTGTCAAAGTTTTACACATATCGCTAGTATCTGCATATCTTTGTTAGTCCAATACAAATTGCAATTTCACTACTTATACACTGATGCCCATCTTTCAAAAAGGCCCTAGTTTCCTAGATTGTTTACACAGAGTTCACTGCCTTGTTCATGTAGGCAAGCAGAAAACAGATAACCCCCATTTGAACTTCATAAAAGTCACTTTCCTGTGTTTTATGAAGGATGGCAATCACAATGTGCAAAATTTATTCAATCAACAACTGCAAACTTGTATATACACATACCACTACACAAACACAGAAATATATAGAATTAACAATACTCTTATCAACACTGTTGACAATTCAGAAAGCCTACTTTTATAATTGAATTCTAAGAGAAAAACCTCTTGAATTTTATTTTTTTAAAAAACTTCAGCCTTCAATATTGAATCTGCTAAATTACATTTTTCCATTAGAAAAATAGAAAAGTTAATTGAGGGAAAAATGAAACATAAAAAACTTGGGAAATCACTCTGTTACTAAATAGGATTATGAAAAATTCTCTGTAGAGAAAGCACACAGAGAGAAAATATGCCAATAGAAGGGAAAAAAACCTACATGCACAAGGTTTCTCACCACACCATTTTTTATAAGAAATAAATCTGGGAAACAATGAGATACCCAGTACTAGATGGCTTCCCTTCATCCCTTGTTTGCTGTATAGTCTCACTGCCTACAGGGGTGATTGGTGTCCTAAATTCCCAAGCTCCAATGAATCAACCTTTTCAGAGAGTAAACCTCCAGTCTGCCACAGTGGGGGAGAAGACAGGGGCTTCTGACCATTCTATATTTAGACTTCCATTAATCCTCTGATTATGTGTCACAGTGTGAGTCTGTTTCCTTTATCCTGTTTGGAATTCATTGAGCATCTTAGATGTGTATATGAATGTCTTTTGTTAAATTTAGGAAGTTTTCACTCATTATTTCTTCAAATGTTCTCTCCATATCTCTCTTTCTTCTCCTTCTGGGCCTCCCACAGTGTGTATATTGGTACAAATGATGGTGTCCTACAGGTTCCTCAGGCCTTGATCACTTTTTTCATTCTTTCTTCTTTTTGCTCCTCAGACTGAATGACTTCAATTATTTTATCTTCAAGCTCTTTGGTTATTTCTTCTGCAAGCTCCAATCCACTGTTTAAACCATCTAGGGAATTTTTCCATTTCTGTTACCGTGGTATTCAGCTCTGTTTGGTTCCTTTTAATAATTTCTCTCTCTCTCATGTGATATTCACCTTGTGATCATCTATCATTTTCCTTATTTCCTTTAGTTCTCTGTCCATGGTTTTCTTTAGTTGTTTGAGCATATTTAGGACCTTTTTTTTAAAAAAAAGTATTCAGTATATCCCAGGGTAGGTCCTCCTCATTGACAGTTTCTATTGCTACAAAATTTTCCTCTGTCTGGGCCATCCCTATAGGTTTCATTGTGTATTTTGTTATCTTTTGTTGAAAGCTGGACATTTTGTTATTTTACTGTGCTATTACTGGTATTTAGAGTCTCTGTGATCTGTTCCTTAAGCTTTTAGCCAGTTATTGTTATGGCAGAACTTTCTTTGACTGCCAGGAACTAACAAAAATAAAAAGGACAGAAAAAAAGAATACTTTTGCCAGTCTTTGCAGATTGAATTATGAGAGTGCTGTCCTTTAGTGTTTATCAAATCAGTTTAGACAGTAGGTTAAGGACAAAGCTTAGGGGCCTCCCTGGTCCTTTCTGTGCATGTGTGTTGTGTTGGGTTTGCACTTACGGCTGTAGGAATTAACCCACTTACAGAGATATGAATGTCCCCTCTTTCCCAGGAAATATTTTCCTCATGCTGCTGGGCATGCACTCTATGTCTTATATCTAGCAATTCCTTGACTGAGACAGCCAAACCCTAACTCTTCTGAAAGCAATCTTCAGGAGTGCTCCATAGACTGTCCTCTATATATGGGGCAAGTTCTTGGATGGTGAGCCTCTGACAAGTGTCCTGGTTCAGTCCCTCAGGTCACTACAAGGTAGAGGACAGACATACTTTCCCCCATATGTGCTCCTTCAATAACTGGGATCAGGGGTCTGCACTGGGAGTGTGGGCCAGCTCTTTGCTGGGCTGGTGAACCATGGTTGGTGGCCTGACAGGGAATCAAGAGATTCTACCACTATATTTTCAGCAATAAGATATGGGAGCTTCCTCAGTCAAGGATCTTGTGACTTTAAGAAATAGAAACCAATTCAATAAAAAGGGGAGGTGGACTAAATGATACAAGGGTGTCTCCTGTGGCCCACAGAAATGAAGCTTGGCTTCAAAAGAACTTGAATCCTGGGATTAGAAAACTCTCAGGGATACTGGCAGAATATTTCATTCTCTTTCACAATAGATATTTGGTTTCTAATCTCTGCTTATATGAAAAATACTTTTTTCTTTTGTTTACAGAATAGATCAGTTTTCTCTGCAACTTGATGGATGAGAGATGGCCACACCTACAATATCCTTAGTTTTATTTTAACTTCATCAAAGAATTGAAAAACAAACAACAAAAAACACATTTCAAAACAAAGCAAAGCATTAATAAAAACAACCTAAAATAACTACTTTGCTTCCAACATGTTCTTACCATACCCCAAGAAAATTAACAAACATAATCAAAGGTGTAAGAAAAAACAAATACCCTAAAATGTCTACAGTGAAGCTGATTTTTAAAAAATGCAATAGCTTTCTTTTTTCTTTGTCAAAAAAGTAAAAAAAAAATTTCAAACAAATCAAAACAAAGGAATAGGAAAAACAAATTTACCTAAAATAACTGCATTGCTTCCAACATGTCCCTATCATACCCCAAGAAAATTAACAAACCATTACAAAACAAAGGAGTGATTCTGGGAAGATGGCGACATAGAAAGAAGTGGAAGACTTAGTCTCCCCCAGAACAATTCATAAATGAACAAAAAAACAAGAAATAACCTGGAATAACAGCAGGGAGACAAACGTGACTGTACACTCAAAATCCACCGACATGAATTGGGAGGAATGTCCGAGATCACAGCATAAAATCTGTAAGTAAAATTGCCGACCTGCACTGAGAGCCGAGAACCTAGAGCCGAGAGCCCCTCCCTCACAGAAGCTATGCCGTGCACTTTCTCAGCCCAGTTCCAAGTGAGGTTTTAATACTAGCTGCTCAATACAGACAGCAAATCCTCGACAAGCAGACAGAGGCTTTTGGTTACAACTGACCTTGGGAGAATTGGGGGACATATCTGTCTCAGGATAGGGAGCCCAGAGGATCGGGTGCTATATCTGGCTGATGGGTGAACCTGGGAGTTTTTCTGTCCCTCGCTCTCTCTCTGTGGAGAAAACCTCAGCTGTTCTCAGCCCACAAGGCATTGCAGTAAAGACAGCCTCAGACATTCTGTATTCTGAAATGAGCTGAGAGCCCCATGGCACAGCCCGGCAGCCTGGGGCTTCCCTTGCTGGATGGTGCACACTGATGACATAGCATGGCATTCCCTCAGCTGAGGGAGGATCGCGGCTGGGAGGGGGGATCCACTTGGAGAACCAAGGGGTGCTACGCCAAGTCCGGCGGTTTGTGGGACAGCAAGAGAGGTCTGGGGATGAAATGAAATGAAGGCTTAGTCTCTTGCAGTGGCCTTGAATCTCCTGGAACCTGGGAGATTTGAACAGTAGAACTGCCCTTTCTCCCTGGCCACCCATACACATGCCAGACATTCAGGGTGGATGGCTCCAGCAACACACCCAAACTGAGTTCTCCAACTGAACACACAAGAATCATTTCCACACATTCCATGGAAAAAAGGTTGAGAACTGACTTCAGGGATATAGATGACTCAAAGACACCATCTGCTGGCTAGTTAGAGAAAGTGTACGTCACCAAACTGTCTCTGAAAAATTAGATCGATATCCTTTTTTTTTGATACAACTTGAAAGAACCTTATCAAGCAAAACAAATGCCAAGAGGCCAAAAACAACAGAAAATCTTAATGCATATGATAAAACCAGATGATATGGAGAATCCAGCTCCAAACACACAAATCAAGATTTCGGAAGAAACATTATACCTCGCAAAATTAATCAAAGAACTACAATTGAAGAACAAAAACATGGCAAAGGATTTAAAGGACATCAAGAGGACCATGGCCCAGGATATAAGTGCCATAAAGAAGACCCTAGAAGAGCATAAAGAAGACATTGCAAGAGTAAATAAAAAAAAAAACAGAAGATCTTATGGAAATAAAAGAAACTGTTGGCCAAATTAAAAAGACTCTGGATATTCACAACACAAGACTAGAGGAAGCTGAACAACATCTCAGTGTCCTAGAAATCCACAGAACAGAAAATGAAAGAACAAAAGAAAGAATGGAGAAAAATATTGAAAAAATTGCAGTGGAACTCAGGGACATGATAGATAAAATTAAACATCCAAACTTAAGACTCATTGGTGCCCCAGAAGGGGAAGAGAAGGGTAAAGGTCTAGAAAGAGTATTCAAAGAAATTGTTGGGGAAAACTTTCCCAACCTTCTACACAATAAAAACACACAAAGCATAAATGCCCAGTGAACTCCAAATAGAATAAATCCAAATAAACCCACTCCAAGACATATTCTGATCAGACTGTCAAATCTGAAGAGAAGGAGCAAGTTCTGAAAGCAGCAAGAAAAAAGCAATTCACCACATACAAAGGAAACAACATAAGACTAAGCAGTGACTACTCAGTGGCCACTATGGAGGTGAGAAGGCAGTGGCATGACATATTTAAAATTCTGAGAGAGAAAAATTTCCAACCAAGAATACTTTATCCAGCAAAAGTCTCCTTCAAATTTGAGGGAGAGCTTAAATTTTTCACAGACAAACAAATGCTGAGAGACTTTGCCAATAAAAGACCTGCCCTACTTCAGATTCTAAAGGAAGTCCTACCAACAGAGAGATAAAGAAAGGAGAAAGAGATATAGAGAATTTTAACAGACATATATAGTACCTTACATCCAAAATCACCAGGACACTCATTTTTCTCTAGTGATCACAGATCTTTCTCCAGAAGGGACCATAAGCTGGGACATAAAACAAGCCTCAAGAAATTTAAAAAAAAAATTGAATATACTCAAAGCACATTCTCCAAACACAATGGAATACAAATAGAAGTAAATAATTTTTTGAACTATAACTCCACTATTTACTTCCTACATGATAAAAAATACACAAACTCTAAGGAAAAATCAGTGGTTTTGAACTCAATGTAAAATGTGTAATTTTAGACAACTATATAAAGGTGGGGGAATGAAGGAGTATAGGAACATAGTTTATGTGCCCTATTGAAGTGAAGGTGGTATCAAAGAAAAACAAGATTGATAGGGATTTAAGAGGTTAATTTTAAGCCCCACAGTAAACACAAAGAAATTATCAGAGAATATAACCATAGAGATGAAAAGTAGAGTTTGGGTTAAGAGAAATGGGGTAAGGGGTAATGGGGAGTTAAGAAAGGAGTGTAGGGTTGCTGTTTGAGCTGAAGGGAAATTTCTAGTAATGGATGGTGGGAAAGAGCATAACATCATTCTAAATGTGGTTAATCCCACTAATGGAAGGCTAGAGAGGGGGTGGAATGGGAAGATTTAGGCTGTATCTATGTTTCCAAAATTGAAAAAAGAAAAAAAAAAGTCTAACTAGACGACAATTGAATGCTAAGGATGAACTTGGATGGGATTGGAGGATAGAGGACAGGTGGCTCAAAGGGACACAGTTGAGACATAAGGAAAAGGAAATACAGAATGTAAGCATTGTATCATTGTTGAATCTCTTATACTTCTTAGCTGTGCTTAATGGAATTACATAAAGGAATGTTCTTGTTCATGGGAAGTACATAAGTGAATTATAGTATATGTTCAAGGATGTGTGCAGCTAACTCTCATATGTTCAGAAGACAGAGCAATAGATGATGGATGATAGGGAGGGGGGGAGGGAAATAAATAGTGATGTGACAGCATGTTAAAGTTGGTGGATTGAGCTATCGGGGGAGTGGGGTCAGGGTATAATGGAATTCTGTGTATGGGGCTAGTATTGTTTTTGCAACTATTCACGTAACTTTGAATTTATTTCAAAATAAAAAAAAATGTAAAAAAAAAAAAAAAAAACCAAACAAACCACAAAGGAGTAAGAAAAAACAAATAACCCAAAATAACTACATTGCTTCCAACATATTCCTAACATACCCAAGAAACTTTGTAAACCATAATCATTCCTGATCATTCCCATAACATTGCAATTACCCTCAAAAGCTTATCTGTTCTTATTAGATTATCATTCTCCCTAAAGATAGTTGCTGTCTTTAGGTCCCCTACATTCTACAGTATAAAATATTTATTTTACATTTTTTACAGAATTCAGAATAGCGGTAACATGCAGTTTCTCTCATTTTGTGTTTGGCTTATTTCACTCAGCATTATGTTTTCAAGGTTCATCCATGTTGTCAAATGTTTCACAACCTCATTCCTTCTTACTGCCATGTAGTATGCCATCATGTGCATATACCACATTTTGTTTATCCACTCATCTGTTGAAGGGCATTTGGATTGTTTCCATCTCTTGGCAATTGCGAACAATGCTGCTATGAGCATTGGTGTGCAAATATGTGTTCATTTCACTGCTTTCAGATCTTCCAGGGCTCACAGAAATGTAGCTTGGCCTCAAAGGAACTTGAATCTTGGTGATTAGAAAGTTCTTAGGGACCCTAGCAGAATATTTCATTCTCTTTCTCAATAAACGATAGATTTGGTTTCTAATCTCTCTTATCTGAAAATAAACATTTAATAACATCTTAAGGATATTTAGCCTTCATATCCATGAACACGGAATATTTTTCTATCTTTTTAGCTCCTATTCTATTTGTTTTAGTGGAGTTATGTAATTTTCTATGTATAGGTCTTTTACATCCTTGGTTAGTTTATTCCTAGGTACCTGCTTTTTTTAGTTGCTATTGAGAAGTGAAATTGAGTGCTGAAGGGTAAATTGATACCTAGTTTTCTAAGAAACCACCAGACTGTCTTCTAGAATGGCTGTACCATTATACAGTCCTACCAGCAATGAATAAGAGTTACAATTTCTCTACATCCTCTCCAGCATTTTTAATTTCTTATTTGTTTAATGGCAGCCAATCTAACTGGTGTGAGATGATATCTCATTGTGGTCTTTGCATCTCCCTAATAGCTAATGAAGATGGACATTTTTCATGGTTTTTTTTTGCCATTTGTATTTTCTCTTCAGTGAAATGTCTTTTCATATCTTTTGGACATTTTATAATAGGGTTGTTTGTACTATTTTTGTTGAGTTGGTCTTTGGTCAGATTCATGGTTTCCAAATAATTTTTCCCATTAGGTTGGCTGCCTCTTCACTTTTTTGACAAGTTCATTTGAGGTTCAGAAGCTTTTAATTTTGAGGAGTTCCTATTTATTTATTTTTCCTTTCATTGCTTGTGCCTTGGGTGTAAGGTCTAAGAAGTGACCTCCTAATACAAGGTCTTAAAAATGTTTCCCTACATTATCTTCTAGGAGTTTTATAGCACTGTCTCACATTGAGGTCTTCAATCCATTTTGAGTTAATTTTTGTGTAGGGTGAGAGGTGGGAGGTCTCTTTCATTCTTTTGGATATGGATATGCAACTCTCCAAGCCCCATTTGTTGACGAGACTGTTATGTCCCACTTCAGTGGTTTTGGGGCCTTATCAAAGTAGATCTGGAGGTCTGTCTCTGAATTCTCAATACAATTCCATTGATCAATATGTCTATCTTTGTGCCAGTACCATGCTGTTTTGACTACTGTGTCTTTATAGTAATCTTCAAAGTCAGGAAGTGTAAGAGCTCCTGTTTCATTTTTTCTTTTTTAGAATGGTTTTAGCAATTTGAGGCATCTTTCTCTTCCAAATAAATTTGATAACTAGCTTTTTCAAGTCTGCAAAGTAGGTTGTTCAAATTTTGAGAGAGATTGCATTGAATCTGTAGATGAGTTTGGATAGAATTGACATCTTAATGACATTTAACCTTCCTATACATGAACAACAAATACTTTTCTACCTTTTTAGGTCCCCTTCTATTATTTCTTTTAGTGAAGTTATGTAATTTTCTATTTATAGGTCTTTCACATTCTTGGTGGTTTATTCCTAGGTACTTGATTTTTTTAGTTGCTATTGAAAATGGAATGTTTTTCTTGAGTGTCTCTTCAGTTAGATCATTTCTAGTGTATAGGAACATTACTGATTTATGGGCATTAATCTTGTACCCTACTACTTTGCTAAATTTGTTTATTAGCTGAAGTAGCTGTGTCATTGATTTCTTAGTGTTTTCCAAATATAAGATCATATCATCGGCAAATAATGACAGTTTTACTTCTTTCTTTCCAATTTGGATGCCTTTTATATCTTTGCCATTCTGGATTGTTCTGGCTAGAACTTCTAGCACAATGCTGAATAACAGTGGTGACAGCGGGCATCCTTGTCTCATTCCTGATCTTAAAGGGAAGACATTCAGTCTCTCACCATTGAGTACTCTGCTGGCTCTGGGTTTTTCTTATATGCTCTTTATAATATTGAGTAAGTTTCCTTCAATTCCTACCTTTTGATGTGTTTTTATCAAAAAGCAATGTTGGATTTTGTTGAATTGCTTTTTCAGCATCTATTGAGATGATTATTTGAATTTTCTCTTTTGATTTGTTAATGTGTTGTAATACATTGATTTTCTTATGTTGAATCATCCTTGCATGCCTGGAATGAACCCCACTTGGTCATGGTGTATGATTTTTTAATGCTTCTTTGGATTCAATTTGCAAGTAGTTTGTTGAGAATTTTTGCATCAATATTCGTTAGGGAGATTGGCCTGCAGTTTTCCTTTTTTGTGGCATCTTTGCCTGGTTTTGGTATTAGATTGATGTTAGTTTCAGAAAATGTGTTAGGTAGTGTTCCATTTTCTTCAATGTTTTGAAAAAGTTTAAGATTGGGGTCAGTTTTTTTGGAAAGTTTGGTAGAATTCCCCTGTGAAGCCATCTGGCCCTAGGCATTTATTTGTGGGAAGTTTTTTGATGACTGATTGGATATCTTTGCTTGTGATTGGTTGGTTGAGGCCTTCACTTCTTCTCTGGTCAGTCTAGGTTGTTCATACGTTTGCAGGAAATTGTCCATTTCCTCTACATTATCCAGTTTGTTGGCATAAAGTTATTCATTTTATCCTCTTATAATCTTTTTAATTTCTTTGGGATCCAGAGTAATGTCACCTTTCTCATTCATTATTTTGTTTATATGGGTCTTCTCTCTTTTTGATTTTGCCAGTCTAGCTGGGGGCTTGCCAATCTTGTTGATCTTCTTAAGGAACCAAATTTTGCTGTTATTTATTCTATTTTTTTGTTTGTTCTCTATGTCATTTATTTCTGCTTTAATCTTTGTTATTTCTTTTCTTCTGCTTGGTTTAGGATTAGTTTGCTGTTCATTTTCTAGCTTCTTGAGTTGCTCCATTAGTTCTTCAGTTTTAGCTCTTTCTTTCTTTTTTATGTAGGCATTTAGTACTATAATTTTCCCCCTGAGTACTGCTTTTGCTGCCTCCCATAGGTTTTGCTATGTTGTGTTCTCATTTTCATTTGTCTCTATATATTTAGCAATTTCTCCTACTATTTCTTCTTTAACCCACTGATTATTTAGGAATATGTTTTTTAACCTCCAGGTATTTGTGAATTTTCTAAGTCTCTGATGTTTATTGTCTTCTAATTGTATTTCATTTGTTCAGAGAATGTGCTTTGAATAATTTCAATTTTTTAAAATTTATTGAGGCTTTTTTGTGTCCCAGAATATGATCTATTCTAGAGGAAGTTCCATGAGCACTAGAGAAGAATGTGTATCCTGGTGATTTGGGATGTAGTGCTCTATATATGTTTGTTAAATCAAATTCATTTATCAGATTGTTTGGGTTTTCAATTTCCTTATTGGTCTTCTGTCTGGTTGATCTATCTGTAGGAGAGAGTGATGTGTTGAAGTCTCCCACAATTATTGTGGAAACATCAATTGCTTCCTTTAGTTTTGCCAGTGTTTGTCTCATGTATTTTGTGGCACCTTGATTGGGTGCATAAACATTTATGATTGTTATATCTTCTTGTTGAATTGCCTCTTTTATTAGTATGTAGTGGTCTTCTTTGTCTCTCATAACATCCTTGCATTTAAAGTCTATTTTATCTGAGATTAATATTGCTACTTCTGCTTTCTTTTGGCTGTAGCTTGCATGAAATATTTTTTCCATCCTTTCACTTTCAATTTCTTTGTGTCCCTGTGTCTAAGATGAGTCTCTTGTATGCAACATATTGATGGTTCATATTTTTTGATCCATCTGCCAATCTATATCTTTTAATTGGGGGGTTTCATCCATTTACATTCAGCATTATTACTGTGAAGGCATTTCTTGAATGAGCCAAACTATCCTTTGGTTTATGTTTGTCAGATATATTTTTCCTTCTCTCTCTTAATGTCCTTTAACATACCCACACTGAATCTCTTTAGTACTGAACTTTTCTCCATCTCTCTCTCTTTTCTTTGTTTCTCTGTCAGTAGGGCTCCCTTTAGTATCTCAAGTGTTTCAAGTAGGGTAGGTCTCTTGTTAGCAAATTCTCTCAGCATTTGTTTGTCTGTGAAAAATTTAAGTCCCCCCCCCCCTCAAATTTGAAGGAGAGCTTTGCTGGATAAAGTATTCTTGGATGGAATTTTTTCTCTCTCAGAATTTTAAACATGTCATGCCACTGCCTTCTCACCTCCATGGTGGCTGCTGAGTAGTCACTACTTAGTCTTATGCTGTTTCCTTTGTAAGTGGCAAATTGCTTTTCTCTTCCTGCTTTCAGAACTTGCCCCTTCTCTTCAGTATTTGAAAATCTGATCAAAATATGTCTCAGAATGGGCTTATTCAGATTTATTCTATTTGGAGTTTGCTGGGCACTTATGATTTGTGTATTTATGTTGTTTAGAAGATTTGGGAAGTTTTCCCCAACAATGTCTTTTAATGCTCTTCCTAGACATTTGCCCTTCTCTTCCCCTTCTGGAACACCTATGATTCTTATATTTGTGCACTTCATGTTGTCCATCCTATCCCTGAGATCCATTTCAAATTTTTCAATTTTTTTCTCCATTCTTTCTTTTGTGCTTTCACTCTCCAAAACATTTTCTTCAAGTTCACTTGTTTGTTCTTCGACTTCATGTAATCTGCCACCCTGTGTATTCATAATCTTTTTAATTTGATCAACAGTTTCTTTTATTTCCATAAGCTCCTGTATTTTTAAATTTACACTTCAAATTCTTCTTTATGCTCTTCTAGGGTCTTCTTGGTGTCCTTTATATCCTGAGCCATGGTGCTGGTGTTTGTGATTAGTTCTTTGATTAATTGCTCCAAGTTCTGTGTCTCCTCTGGGTTTTTTGGTTTGGGCATTTGGGTTACCCATATCTTCTGGTTTCTTCATATGTGTTCCAGTTTGCTAATGCTGCCTTTTTGCAAAACACGAGAACTGGATTGTCTTTTACAAAGGGGATTTATTTGGTTACAAATTTACAGTCTTAAGGCAATAAAGTGTTCAAGGTAAGGCATCTACAAATGGTAAACCTCTGTTAGCTGGGAAGGCACCTAGCTGGCATCTGCTTGCTCCCAGGTTGTGTTTGAAAGTGGTGTTCTCCAAAATGTTACTCTTCAGGTGTTTTGTCTTCTCTTAGCTGCAGCTTCTCCAAATGTCACTTGTAGTTGCTCTGAGGTCCTTCTGTCTGTGAATTCCTTTATAAAATGCCAGTGATCCAATTAACACTCACCCTGAATGGGCAGAATGGAAATTATCCACCCCTCCATGGAAATTATCCAATGAAACATTTCACTCACAATGACTGAGTCTCATCTCCATGGAAACACTCAAAGGATTCCAATTTAATCAACACTAATACATCTGCCCCCACAAGGCTCCATCAAAGAACATGGAGTTTGGGGGTAAATAATACATCCAAACTGGCACAATATGCTTTAAAATTTTGTTATGTTTGGCCTCTTGTCATTTGCTTATCTTGATAGGGTTCTTTTAGTATATTCAGGCTTATTTAAACAATTATCTATAATTTGACAGGGCTACAGCTTGGTGGGTTGCACTTTCCCAGACCTGCCAGAAGATGACATTCCCAAGCCATCTCTTCTTACCTTTAAGTCAGTTATCCCCAACTTCATCTATGCAGCTAGTGAGGGTTCAAACCTTGTGGAGGTCCAATCAGTGCCCCAATTTTCCATGTGCAGTTGGGACCTCCAACCCTAAGGGTTGGGGGCATTCCCTGTGCAGTTGGGCAGAGAAGATGGTTTTAAGACCCAGTACTCCCATCTTTTCCTGGGGCTATGGCCAGAATACCCTGGGGCTGTAGCATGTGTCTAACCCTTCAGCTCAGATTCCCTACAGTCTCTCTCTGTCACAAGCCCACAAGTCCCTGGGATTGATGTAGGGCTCTTGGCACTTCTTTGCAGCACACTGCCTCTAGGGTGTGCACTCCATGGGCTTCTGCAGAGGATGATTGTGCACTACCACAGGTGAGCAGAATCCCTAAGGAAGCTCTTGGCTATGCTGCTGGGAAGGGGAGACTCCCAGCCTGCTGCAAGATGGCTGTACATATTGTGGTAACTATCCATTTCTGCAGTCCTCTGCTTGCTGTAGCAACCCATTCCTGGCTGCAGGGCAGTTAGCTGCAGGTGTGCAAAGGGCTAACACCAATGCCAGATACTGAGGTGGGTGCCTGGGGCATGGAAGTCACTCTCACCATGTTTGACAGTGGCTCTCAATCTGCCTCCAACTGCTTTCCAGGTTTTTAAACTAGCCTGCCCCCAAACACTGTTTCTGGGTTTCAACCCACCACAGCATGGCTCACCTGCCATTTCCCCAGTAGCCTCAAACACTCACATGATTCTGAACACAGACTCTCAGTTTCTCCAAGTGCACAGTCACTGTGGATGTAGAAGGCCTTGCCCAGTCAGTGCAACCATGGAGCTGCCATTCTTCAGAACATTCTGTCTTTTATCTAATGTTTTTCATGGAGGAGAATTTTGCTCTGTCTTTCCTGAACTGCCATCTTGGGTCCCCTCTTTAGTTTTAATTATCTCAGAATAAACATGTCATATTAAAAAGAACATCTGACCCAGACTCAAATTTATGAAAGAGAATCTGATTAGGCAAATTTGGGACAATAGCCCAAACCTAGTTCAAAATCTATGACATGGAAACAGGACCATGGATACAAATGTGACTTCCAGGGTCCATTCCTGTGGGGTGTGAGGCAGTTCTCATAGTCTTTGGATCCACTTTCTGGGAGGTCCTATATATTTTTTATCTTCCTTGGTCACTTCTTAAGTGGGTATTTGGGATGATGCCTTCCATTGGGCTACTTCTCTTTCCCAGAGCAATTCCTGCCTCAAATTGGGATTTGGTTCCAGGTGTTTTAGACCAGATGCATGTTTTCTTTGTCAGGGCTGCACAACTCTAAAAATCCAGCCCCCAGAGATTTCCATGTGCCAATATCCACACTAGAATTCTCTTTGAAAAACTTCTTGTATGTACTTTATTCCTTTGCTCTCTTGCCCTCAGCACCCTCAAACCCCCCTTAATGACAAAGATCTTGAGTTAAATATTAACTCCCTAAAGTTCCAAAGAGACTAAAGGTCCCACCCCTGATGTGAACTTTGCACTGATAGATTGATAGATGTTTTCCAGTTGATAGATGTTCCCTGTGGGCATTTTTGGAAATTTTTACTCAAAGCCTTTTTAAACATCATTGTTTCAGATTCTGGATCTAAAGACAGTTTATTTTTTACAAACTTGTAAGCCTCCAGATTTCTGGATTATATCCACTGTTTCATCTTTGCTTGCAAACAGGCCATTTCTTTCCTGACCTTCTCTCTCTCTCTCTCTCTCTCTCTCTCTCTCTCTCTCTCTCTCTCCTTTGCATACAGTAGCATCCACATACAATACTAAGGTTCTATTTTCCAATATCTTCCTTCTCAGCCACAAGTTTGACAAGAAAATGATCTGCCTTCCAAGTAATCACAAGTCACAATTAACACCTTGGAAAATCTTTTGCCTTCTTTTCAACCTCCCATGTTAGTTTCCTCACTGCCCACCACCTTACTGCTACACCAATATTTTATGTTTTAGTTTTCACAGCAGTGTACTATTGGTACCAATTTTTGTATTAGTCAGCATAGGTATTTCTACATTGCAGTAGCAAATTACCCTTGCAATCTCTGTGGCCTAAATACAATAAAGGTTATTCATGTTCACACCAGATCTAATTTGTCAGATGAGTCTCTAGTGCACCTGCCTTCCATGAGGTGACTCAGGTATTGAGGTGGTAGCAGTCTTTGGATCTGCCTCTCAATTCCTGTCCTCAGAGATTGGCTGATGAGGGAAGGGTTTACATAGAAATTTCACACCTGCTTGTTAAAGATTTGTCCAAGGAGTAAGACACACCACTTCTGCTCAAAGTCCATTGTCCAGAATTGGTCTTACAATGTACCTAACTACAAGGGGGCTGAAAATTCAAGAGAGCAAATGGATAACTGATGAGCAGTAAATATCTTTACCACAGTCTCTGAAGGTGTTGTGTTGAGATAGTAGAACTTAAAGATCAAAGTCATCCACACAGTGGAGTTGGTGCAGGAAGGTACATGTGCTGGAGAAATGCAGACCTGTACAGGAATATGTAGGAGTGAAAAACACAATCGATGTTTTGTTGAATTAACCTACCACTTTTAAGATGCCATCATTTTTACTTGGCACTCATTCCATTACTGCAATCCCTTAACTGTTTTTTGAGTTTTGAAAAATATACTTCTGTCAGTTCTTGCTGGTTTTTCAAAACTTCTGTGGGGAAATGGAACCTTGGAGCTTCTCACCCTGACATGTCTAATGAGTGGGACTCTGTCTTTTAAATTTTAACCTATCTTTGGATGTGTAGCATTGTGGTTCTAATTTGCATTTCCCTGGTGCCTAATGACACAGCACCTTTTCATATGCTTATTGGACATTCCCTGTCTTGTGAAAAGCCTGTTCAAGCCTTTGGACCATTTTTCTTTTGGGTTTTCTGTATTTTCATTGATTTCTAGGAATGATTTATATATTTCAGATTTTATTACTTTGTTGGATGTGGTCCTACATGCATTTCTTCTCCTTCCTACCCTTCCCCGTTAACCCTCTGATGCCACCTCCTATTTCCCCCAATTCTCATTTCTTTCTACCCATTGGCCTCTATGTTTCCTGAACATAGTAGACATATTTTCACCTCTGGATTCCTTATTACCTGCTAATTCTAACTATAGTGTTCTTCTCACAAGAGTTCCATAGCTCCCTCTGTTAATTTATTCATGTCTTCTTGCCATTGTCACCTTCTTTGTGAGTCTTCTCTGATCTCCCTATTTCATCTTGTACTGTCCCTCAAACATCCTACCTGTCACCCACCCCTCTCCATTGCTTTTTCTTTAATTAAAATTTAGTATTAGGAAAAACCTCAAATATACACAAAATTAGAAAGTATATTATAATGATGCTATTCCATAGATATAACCATCATCAATAATTATAAACCATTTTCCAATATTATTTTATTTCACCCATAAATATTTCAGCCTGCATCTTTAAATGATGAGTAAGTTTTTAATGTCACAGTAGCCATGCCATCATGAAATCTAATGAAATTAACAGTCTCATATATAATACCAGCAGATATTCAAGTTTGCCACTTGTCTCAAAGATATGTTTGAATAAAGATCCAAACAAGGTACATATATTGCTTTACTATTCAAATATTATATATTTTACTTATCTATTTGCATGTTGTTTGTTTCTCCCATTAGAAGAGCATTGCCATTTAAGGGGGAATTTCAGTGAATTTTGTTCTTTGCTGTATCTCCAGCATCTATAACAGTTCCTGGCAGATAGTAGGAATTCAATAAATGTTTGTAGAATGGAGACATGAAGTTGGCAATACAGATGTAACAGCCCAAATGGTATGCCCTGTGAACACTGTTAAATGTGTTACTTTCCAGCTCTAACACTTTGGGCAACTTTTCTGATCCTCAGTTTTCTCATCTGTAAATGGGACAGCTATCACAACAACTTTGCAATTGTGAGAATTAGAAGCAATACTGTTAACAGTGCCTGGCACCTTGTTCACTCTCAATATAGCATCTCTTTATTTTACATCAGAACTGCTTTTGTTGGACACATCATTCAGACATAAGCAGACAAAAGGTGTATAATAAAGTATGTGGTTTTGCCCATAAAGAGGTCTGGCCTTTGTCCTGGGTTCCTGGGAGGTAACCTCTAAACCCTTGGATATTCCCAAGTGAAAGTAGTGTCAGTTTTTTTCATGATGGGCACCTCATGCCACATCTTATAGTTTAAACTAAAGAGGTGACCCATGGTGAGTGCCACAGGCCAAGTGATAGGCCAACCTCCAGAATGGGGGAAGCTGAAGACTAAGTTAAACAATAAGGGTAATCATTCAGTCAATTCACCATACCCATGAATGAAGCCTTAGCAAAAATTCTAGACACCAAAGTTTGGGCCAGCTTCCTGAGATGGAAATACACTGGTCTATTCTCACATGTTGATGACTGGAAGGGTATTGGAGCCTGAGGACAATGGAAGCTTTGCAGGTGAACCCTCCAAGACTTTGGCCTATGTGTCTTTTCCTTTGGCTAATTTTAATCAAAATCCTTTACCTATAATGTTCTGTAACCATGTAATATAATGGCTTTCAATTTGTTCTATAAGGCATTCTAGCAAATTATCAAACCTGTGTGTGGTTTGGGAACCCCACCAGCTTGCAGTTGGTGTCAGCAGTCAGTGCAGTCTTAGGGACTGTACTCTCTATGTATTTGGATCCTAACTCCTTACAGTTGGTTTCATAAGTCTTAGGCAGGCATCTCAGTCTGGAATACTCTGCTGTCAAACCTTACATTTTGGCTAACTCTGAGTATTTGGTATCAGGGAAGTACGATTCATTAGAATGAAACAACTCACTGAAATGTATGGTTTGGAACAAGAAAGGATGAAAGTGTTGGAAATGGTGAAAGATTGATTCCTGGACAGCCACAAAGTCACTCATGGTATAGAACCACTGTTGTGCTGCAATCAGTTGCTGGAGGTAAGAGTTCTCAATGGCATGTAAGTATGGTGAATCCCACTCTAGGGAAGTGGCTTACTGGATGCATAAGTAAATGCAAACTAACAGGAAAAAAGCAATCTATGTGATACCTTGGTTATTGTTGTCTTTAATAGACAAATGAAAGTGTAAGAGAGTGTCAGGACATATTCTGATACTAGGCCAAGCTTGGATCCCAGACCTCTTAAGTTATAGCCATAAAACCCAGAACAACTTCTAAAGGGAAAAGTTATGTGGAAGCAACAGATAGGGTAGAAAATTCACTCACTGAAAGAGAAAGGAGAAAGCCAAGGGACTCATGCCAACAGAGTGGAAATATTTTCTTTACTAATAAATGTGATAAAAAAAGCAGAAATTGATGGTGTGGAAAACAGAGGTCTTAATGTAGCCCTCTTAGAAGGTGAATGGTCCCATGGCAGCCCCTGCTGGTCCCC
Source organism: Choloepus didactylus (assembly GCF_015220235.1). NCBI lineage: Eukaryota > Metazoa > Chordata > Mammalia > Pilosa > Megalonychidae > Choloepus > Choloepus didactylus. The sequence goes on from NC_051311.1 coordinate 166,930,511, forward strand.
CATACTGAAGGACTCTAAACAAATCAGATTTATTCAACCTAGAATGGAGAATTTTTAAAGCTGCAAGACAAAGATGACAAGGAGAAAACTCACCTCCAATTATCTGGGGCTTTGGTCCTTCAAGATAAAGACTGCTGAGAGGTCCTGTGTCCCTTGGCCCACCCCTAGCTGTTGAACTATCAAGGAGTGGACAAGAGATGTTCCTGGGACTCTGACGTGAGAAAACCATGCACTATTAATCCCAGACCTGTTGGTGTAGTCTCCATGGGGCTCTATTAGATTTAGAAAATAAGAGAATGCATTGGTGATGGGATAAAGGTGAAAATTTGGATGAAAATTGAATGTTTGAACTGAACTTATGTGAATTGATTTCATCTCTTCTATTTTGATGCATTATTTGGAAAGATACTCAGTTTGACCAGGGAACAGTTCCCTTACCTCTCATGTAGTAAAACAGAAAGCATAAAATCAGCCTTTGTTCCTATATTGATAGGAAGGGTGAAATGGGAACTGATAAGTTTGCCTGAGTCCACACAGGTCACTGATTTTCTGTGTAATAGCCCTGCATGCAGCACAGTCTTCAGCTTAATGACAAAAGTTGTGAAGTGCCATCTAGTGATGTTCCCTGGTATTTTGCACCAGGAAATTTCCATTTGAGAGACAATTACTAGCTTGGTATTGGACTTTAATTGAGACTGGCCTTCTGACTGAAAGACATAAAATAATCTCAAACCTGAAATATTCATAAAGTCTTTGGTGATGTTGACAAAATGCTCTAATGGAGAAGGTAGTTCCCAGAAGAGTTTCCTAAGATTGAAATTGTTTACACAGGAATATGCTAGTGGGGGAATACAAGGGGATACTCATGAGCAAGGGGCCTCTTTTCCCCTTAGAATGACTTTGAACCACCTGAGGACCTCTCTGACCCCATCGCCTCTTGGATGGCACCCTCTAAACAGCTCTATACTAATCAACAAAGAGCTGCTTGTTTTATGGATGGGAATTCCATGGTGAATGGAAAACATTCCATTTGGAAGACTGCCACTCTGGCTGAAGAAGATAAAAACAAATAATCTCAGTGGCTGAATTGCACGCCACTAACATGTATGTTTAGGTTTTTAGTGAAACATGGGTGGAAGCCAATGGCCTGGTCATATGTTCAGGCAGAAGATCAATAGAAAACTGACCTAATAAAGGGAGACCTGTAAGTGGCATAACCCTATGGAAATCACTGCAGGAATTTGCAGGGTACATTAAAACAAGACATATCAATGGGCATTAGAATAATTATTTTCCAGGACCAAAAGATGATTGGACTACTCGGGGCCGCATGGCTGAGAGAGACCCAGGCAGCAACCAGAGGCAGAATGAGGAAATTGAAGCAATGGCAGCTATATATGGCGAGGAATAGTGTGTCACAGATAACTGTGCCAAAATATTCTATATTAAAATTAATGACAATAAAGATGACCCCAAATGGACACTTGGCTTGCAGGTGATGCTACCTAATGAATATCCAGAGACAGCCCCACCTATTTATGAACTGAAAGCTCCTTGGCTTAATGGGCAAGAACGTGTGGATTTATCGAATAGCCTTGAGGAAATATATATACAGAATATTGGTGAAAGTATTCTCTACCTATGGGTGGAGAAAATAAGAGATGTTTTAATACAAAAATCTCATAAGGCAGAACCAGGCCCTGAAGTGAAGAAGAAAACTGAAGAGGAAGATGTTGAGTGTGAAGATGATTTCACTTTAGCTTGCCAGCCAGAATATTCAGTTAAAGCACTGGATTTTGAGATCAGTGAAAATCAAACAGAAATAAAAGAATTACCTCCAATTGATCATGGCATTCCTATTACAGAATGAAGAAGTACTTTTCAGGCACACTTAGTTCCTGTAGTTTGTCCTAAACAGGTGAAAATGGTTCTTGCCAAATTGTATGAGAATAAGAAAATAGCTAGTGCTACCCACAACATCTACGCCTACAGAATATATTGTGAAGATAAACAGACCTTCTTACAGGACTGTGAAGATGATGAGGAAACAGCAGCTGGCGGGCGTCTTCTCCATCTCATGGAGATTTTGAATCTGAGGAATGTCATGGTGGTAGTACCATGCTGGTATGGAGGTATTCTGCTAGGACCAGATCGCTTTAAACATATCAACAACTGTGCCAGAAACATACTAGTAGAGAAGAATTATACAAATTCACCAGAGAAATCATCTAAGGCTTTGGGAAAGAACAAAAAAGTAAGAAAAGACAAGAAAAGGAGTGAACCTTAGTGCCTGAAACTCTATGAAAGGTTAATTTGCCTATAATTAAATACAAATTACACAGTCATCAAGGAATATATTGTGCAGAGAGAAGATGCTTGACTGCTCAAGTCTGCCAATTCATTGTGGACACCAACATTATCTTTTCTTCTTTGGTTATATCATCTGCCAAAAATAGAGAACTTGATATATTCCTTTTGTTTCAGGCTTATTGAGAAGGAGTAACTGGACTTAATCACCTCTTCATCTGATTTTAGGAAGGTAACAGTTGCCCAGGGCAGTACCTGAGTTAACTGTCCATTTCAGTTACATGTCAAGTGCCTTTGTTAGGCGGGGAAGGAGCATCTCTAGAGGAATATAAATACCTGATATCTTGTCATTTGGATTCTCGGTATGTTAAATGAATATTGCCTTTTACTGCTCTTTATAGCTTATTGGAACAGCACATTGAAGATTGATCTTGGAGAGCTGCTTCTTGTGATTTTAGTTCATACGTATGCATGTTATAAATCTCTTCACTGAGTGAAAATCCAGGAATATCCATCAGCAGATATGTGCTGAGGTGGTAATTCACCTAATGTATTTGTTAGCATAAATGTTTTGCCTCATTTTTTGTAGCAAATTGGTGATTGTGAAATTTTAAAAAGTGATTTTCTAAAAAAAAAAAAAAAAAAGATGATTGGCCCTCATGGGGAGATGTGCTGGTTGCTTCTTTTTTTTTTTTTTTTTTACAAAACAAATTGTACTTTCGATTGTTTACAGTACCATTACATAGTTGTACATTCATCACCTAAATCAATCCCTGACACCTTCATTAGCACACACACAAAAATAACAAGAATAATAATTAGAGTGAAAAAGAGCAATTGAAGTAAAAAAGAACACTGGGTACCTTTGTCTGTTTGTTTCCTTCCCCTACTTTTCTACACATCCATCCATAAACTAGACAAAGTGGAGTGTGGTCCTTATGGCTTTCCCAAGCCCATTGTCACCCCTCATAAGCTACATTTTTATACAACTGTCTTCGAGATTCATGGGTTCTGGGTTGTAGTTTTATAGGTTCAGGTATCCACCACCAGCTACCCCAATTCTTTAGAACCTAAAAAGGGTTGTCTAAAGTGTGCGTAAGAGTGCCCACCAGAGTGATCTCTCGGCTCGTTTTGGAATCTCTCTGCCACTGAAGCTTATTTCATTTCCTTTCACATCCCCCTTTTGGTCAAGAAGATGTTCTCCATCCCACGATGCCGGGTCTACATTCCTCCCCGGGGTTCATATTCCACGTTGCCAGGGAGATTCACTTCCCTGGGTGTCTGATCCCACGTAGGGGGGAGGGCAGTGATTTCACCTTTCAAGTTGGCTTAGCCAGAGAGAGAGGGCCACATCTGAGCAACAAAGAGGCATTCAGGAGGAGACTCTTAGGCACAAATACAGAGAGGCCTAGCCTCTCCTTTGCAGCAACCATCTTCCCAACGGTAAAACTTATGGAAGAGGGCTCAACCCATCAAACCACCAGTCCCCTATGTCTGTGGTCATGTTAGCAACCATGGAGGTGGGGTAGGCGAATACACCTGCATTCTCCACAGGCTCCTCAAGGGGGCACTACATCTTTTTTTTTTTGTTTCCTTGTTTGTCTTTTTTCTTTTTTTTTTTTTTTTAACTTTCCCTTCTTTTTTCAAATCACCTGTATGAAAAAAAAAGTTAAAAAGAAAACAAACATACAATAAAAGAGCATTTCAAAGAGACCATAGCAAGGGAGTAAGAAAAAGACAACTAACCTAAGATAACTGCTTAACTTCCAACATGTTCCTACTTTACCCCAAGAAAGTTACATAATATAGCAACATTTCAGTGAACTTGTTCCTACTACAACCATCAGAAATTAACAGACCATAGTCATTTCTGGGCATCCCCAGAACGTTAAATAGCTTATCTGTTCTTCTTGGATTATTGTTCCCCCTTCCTTAATTGCTCTCTACTGCTAGTTCCCCTACATTCTACATTATAAACCATTTGTTTTACATTTTTCAAAGTTCACATTAGTGGTAGCATATAATATTTCTCTTTTTGTGCCTGGCTTATTTCGCTCAGCATTATGTCTTCAAGGTTCATCCATGTTGTCATATGTTTCACCAGATCGTTCCTTCTTACTGCCGCGTAGTATTCCATCGTGTGTATATACCACATTTTATTTATCCACTCATCTGTTGAAGGACATTTGGGTTGTTTCCATCTCTTGGCAATTGTGAATAATGCTGCTATGAACATTGGCGTGCAGATATCTGTTCGTGTCACTGCTTTCTGACCTTCCGGGTATATACCGAGAAGTGCAATCGCTGGATCGAATGGTAGCTCTATATCTAGTTTTCTAAGGAACTGCCAGACTGACTTCCAGAGTGGCTGAACCATTATACAGTCCCACCAACAATGAATAAGAGTTCCAATTTCTCCACATCCCCTCCAGCATTTGTAGTTTCCTGTTTGTTTAATGGCAGCCATTCTAACCGGTGTTAGATGGTATCTCATTGTGGTCTTAATTTGCATCTCTCTAATAGCTAGTGAAGCTGAACATTTTTTCATGTGTTTCTTGGCCATTTGTATTTCCTCTTCAGAGAACTGTCTTTTCATATCTTTTGCCCATTTTATAATTGGGCTGTCTGTACTATTGTCATTGAGTTGTAGGATTTCTTTGTATATGCAAGATATCAGTCTTTTGTCAGATACATGGTTTCCAAAAATTTTTTCCCATTGAGTTGGCTGCCTCTTTACCTTTTTGAGAAATTCCTTTGAGGTGCAGAAACTTCTAAGCTTGAGGAGTTCCCATTTATCTATTTTCTCTTTTGTTGCTTGTGCTTTGGGTGTAAAGTCTAGGAAGTGGCCTCCTAATACAAGGTCTTGAAGATGTTTTCCTACATTATCTTCTAGGAGTTTTATGGTACTTTCTTTTATATTGAGATCTTTGGTCCATTTTGAGTTAATTTTTGTGTAGGGGGTGAGGTAGGGGTCCTCTTTCATTCTTTTGGATATGGATATCCAACTCTCCCAGCCCCATTTGTTGAAAAGACCATTATGGCTCAGTTCGGTGACTTTGGGGGCCTTATCAAAGATCAGTCGGCCATAGATCTGAGGGTCTATCTCTGAATTCTCAATTCGATTCCATTGATCTATATGTCTATCTTTGTGCCAGTACCATGCTGTTTTGGCAACTGTGGCTTTATAATAAGCTTCAAAGTCAGGGAGTGTAAGTCCTCCCACTTCGTTTTTCTTTTTTAGAGTGTCTTTAGCAATTCGAGGCATCTTCCCTTTCCAAATAAATTTGATAACTAGCTTTCCAAGTCTGCAAAGTAGGTTGTTGGAATTTTGATTGGGATTGCATTGAATCTGTAGATGAGTTTGGGTAGAATTGACATCTTAATGACATTTAGCCTTCCTATCCATGAACATGGAATATTTTTCCATCTTTTAAGGTCCCCTTCTATTTCTTTTAGTAGAGTTATGTAGTTTTCTTTGTATAGGTCTTTTACATCTTTGGTTAAGTTTATTCCTAGGTACTTGATTTTTTTAGTTGCTATTGAAAATGGTATCTTTTTCTTGAGTGTCTCTTCACTTTGTTCATTTCTAGCATATAGAAACATTACTGACTTATGTGCATTAATCTTGTATCCCGCTACTTTGCTAAATTTGTTTATTAGCTCTAGTAGGTGTATCGTTGATTTCTCAGGGTTTTCTAGATATAAGATCATATCATCTGCAAACAATGACAGTTTTACTTCTTCTTTTCCAATTTGGATGCCTTTTATTTCTTTGTCTTGCCGGATTGCCCTGGCTAGCACTTCCAGCACAATGTTGAATAACAGTGGTGACAGCGGGCATCCTTGTCTTGTTCCTGATCTTAGAGGGAAGGCTTTCAGTCTCTCACCATTGAGTACTATGCTGGCTGTGGGTTTTTCATATATGCTCTTTATCATGTTGAGGAAGTTTCCTTCAATTCCTACCTTTTGAAGTGTTTTTATCAAAAAGGGATGTTGGATTTTGTCAAATGCTTTTTCAGCATCTATTGAGATGATCAATTGATTTTTCCCTTTCGAGTTTTTAATGTGTTGTAATACATTGATTGTTTTTCTTATGTTGAACCATCCTTGCATGCCTGGAATGAACCCCACTTGGTCATGGTGTATGATTTTTTTAATGTGTCTTTGGATTCGATTTGCAAGTATTTTGTTGAGGATTTTTGCATCTATATTCATTAGGGAGATTGGCCGGTAGTTTTCCTTTTTTGTAGCATCTTTGCCTGGTTTTGGTATTAGATTGATGTTAGCTTCATAAAATGAGTTAGGTAGTGTTTCATTTTTTTCAATGTTTTGAAAGAGTTTGAGTAAGATTGGTGTCAGTTCTTTCTGGAAAGTTTGGTAGAATTCCCCTGTGAAGCCATCTGGCCCTGGGCATTTATTTGTGGGAAGATTTTTGATGACTGATTGGATCTCTTTGCTTGTGATGGGTTGGTATTTCTTCTCTGGTCAGTCTAGGTTGTTCATATGTTTCCAGGAAATTGTCCATTTCTTCTACGGTATCCAGTTTGTTGCCATACAGTTGTTCATAATATCCTCTTATAATTTTTTTAATTTCTTCAGGATCTGCAGTTATGTCACCTTTTTCATTCATTATTTTGTTTATATGGGTCTTCTCTCTTTTTGATTTTGTCAGTCTAGCTAGGGGCTTGTCAATCTTGTTGATCTTCTCAAAGAACCAACTTTTGGTGATATTTATCCTCTCTATTGTTTTTTTGTTCTCTATGTCATTTATTTCTGCTTTAATCCTTGTTATTTCTTTTCTTGTACTTGGTTTGGGATTGGTTTGCTGTTCATTTTCTAGCTTCTTCAGTTGATCCATTAGTTCTTTGATTTTGGCTCTTTCTTCCTTTTTAATATATGCGTTTAATGCTATAAATTTCCCCCTTAGCACTGCTTTTGCTGCATCCCATAGGTTTTGGTATGTTGTGTTCTCATTTTCATTCGTCTCTATATATTTAGCAATTTCTCTTGCTATTTCTTCTTTAACCCACTGATTGTTTAGGAGTGTGTTGTTTAACCTCCAGGTATTTGTGAATTTTCTAAGTCTCTGATGGTTATTGACTTCTAATTGTATTTCATTGTGGTCAGAGAATGTGCTTTGAATAATTTCAATCTTTTTAAATTTATTGAGGCTTGTTTTATGTCCCAGCATATGATCTATTCTGGAGAAAGTTCCGTGAGCACTAGAAAAGTATGTGTATCCTGGTGATTTGGGATGTAATGTCGTGTAGATGTCTGTTAAATCTAATTCATTTATCAGATTGTTTAGGTTTTCAATTTCCTTATTGGTCTTCTGTCTGGTTGATCTATCTATAGGAGAGAGTGATGTGTTGAAGTCTCCCACAATTACTGTGGAAACATCAATTGCTTCCTTTAGTTTTGCCAGTGTTTCTCTCATGTATTTTGTGGCACCTTGATAGGGTGCATAGACATTTACGATTGTTATTTCTTCTTGCTGAATTGCCCCTTTTATTAGTACGTAGTGGCCTTCTTTGTCTCTCAAAACATCCCTGCATTTGAAGTCTATTTTATCTGAGATTAATATTGCTACACCTGCTTTCTTTTGGCTGTAGCTTGCATGAAATATTTTTTTCCATCCTTTCACTTTCAGTTTCTTTGTGTCCCTGTGTCTAAGATGAGTCTCTTGTATGCAACATATTGATGGTTCATTTTTTTTGATCCATTCTGCGAATCTATATCTTTTAATTGGGGAGTTTAATCCATTTACATTCAACGTTAAAACTGTGAAGGCATTTCTTGAATCGGCCATCTTATCCTTTGGTTTATGTTTGCCATATTTTTCCCTCTCTCTATTAATATCCTTTATTGTACCCATACCGAATCTCTTTAGTACTGAACCTTTCTCCAAGTCTCTCTGTCCTGTCTTTGTTTCTCTGTCTGTAGGGCTCCCTTTAGTATCTCCAGTAGGGCAGGTCTCATGTTAGCAAATTCTCTCAGCATTTCTTTGTCTGTGAAAAATTTAAGCTCTCCCTCAAATTTGAAGGAGAGCTTTGCTGGATAAAGTATTCTTGGCTGGAAATTCCTCTCACTCAGAATTTTAAATATATCATGCCACTGCCTTCTTGCCTCCATGGTGGCTGCTGAGTAGTCACTACTTAGTCTTATGCTGTTTCCTTTGTATGTGGTGAATTCCTTTTCTCTTGCTGCTTTCAGAACTTGCTCCTTCTCTTCTATGTTTGACAGTGTGATCAGTATATGTCTCGGAGTGGGTTTTTTTGGATTTATTCTATTTGGAGTTCGCTGAGCATTTATGATTTGTGTATTTATGTTGTTTAGAAGATTTGGGAAGTTTTCCCCAACAATTTCTTTGAATACTCTTCCTAGACCTTTACCCTTTTCTTCCCCTTCTGGGACACCAATGAGTCTTATATTTGGACGTTTCATATTATCTATCATATCCCTGAGGTCCATTTCGATTTTTTCAATTTTTTTCCCCATTCTTTCTTTTATGCTTTCATTTTCCATTCTGTCAACTTCCAGGTCACTGATTCGTTGTTCAACTTCCTCTAGTCTTGTACTATGAGTGTCCAGAATCTTTTTAATTTGGTCAACAGTTTCTTTAATTTCCATAAGATCATCCATTTTTTTATTTAGTCTTGCAATGTCTTCTTTATGCTCTTCTAGGGTCTTCTTGATTTCCTTCATATCCCGTACTATGGTCTCATTGTTCATCTTTAGTTCTTTGAGTAGCTGCTCTAGGTGCTGTGTCTCTTCTGGTCTTTTGATTGGGTGCTTGGGCTTGGGTTATCCATATCGCCTGGTTTTTTCATATGCTTCATAATTTTCTGTTGTTTTTGGCCTCGTGGCATTTGCTGAACTTGATAGGGTTCTTTTAGGGTTTGTAGACCTACTGAAGTCCTTATCTCTAATTTATCAGATCTACAGCTTCGTGGAGTACACTTTCTCTAACTAACCAGCAGGTGGCGTCCACGAGCCACCTGTTCTCCACAAGCCAGTTCTCCCCTGCTTAGCCTTTTTGGTGAGTGGGGGAGTGAGTCTTGTGGGGCCCAATTGGTGTACCAAGCTTGCGTGTGTAGTTGGTGTTGCCTGCCCTGTATGTGGGGCGTGTTTCTGGGCAGTCGGGGAGGGGGGGTGGCCCTAACAATCAAATCTCCCTGATGATCCTAGAGTTTTAAAGCTGCTGCAATAGTCTAATCCTTCAGTTCAGTCCTGCCACAGTTTGTCTCTGCCACTGACCCACAAGTCTTTGGTATTGGCGTATGGCTCCTGAGACTTGCAAGTGGGCCCCTCTTCCAGGCCGTGCACCCCGGGTCCTCTGTTGAGGGATGACTGTGCTATGTCACAGGTGAGTGCCGTCCCCCCAGGGCAGTTCTGGGCTGCTGGGCTGTGTAGGGAGGCTCCCAGTCTGCTCAAATGATGGCTGAATGGGGCTTTGTTAATTCACACTGCTCCACCTTCCCAGCTCTGGGACATTCAGCTGAGGTTGCAGGGAAGGCTAATGTCCACGCCCAGTTTTGTGGTGTGTGCCTGTTATATGAAGCACTTCCGTCACACTGGGTTGTCTGGGGCAGCTCTGGGCTATGGGGCTGGCGATGGGCAGGAGTGTTTCCTGTCCACCAGGATGGTAGCTGTGAGCGGACACCCCCCTTTTCTTGGGAAGTTGTGTTGTTTATTGAATTTTCTCAGCCACTGGATTATTGCCTTTTGTCTCAGAGCTCTCTTAGTTCTGCTCTTGACTTGACGTGCCCAAATTTCAATTCTTTGAAGCTTTCTGTATTGAGCTTCTTAGAGTAATTGTTTTAGAAAAAGCAAAAAGGATTTAAAAAAAAAAAAAAAAAAAAAAAAAAAAAAAAAAAAAAACGGCCCTCCTCAGAGATCTAATGGGTTATTGAAATGCTAATAGACAAAGCAACCAGGGTCATTAAGGAAAGGTCCACAGGGCAGAGAGATCAGCTTTTCTTCGGGATTTGCATATGCGCCTCAGGGCCTGAGCTCGGGCTTGAGCTCTGCCCTTCCCCCTTCTATGTTCACCAGAACTCCAAAAATCTTCCGCTTTTATTTTGGAGTTTTTCGTGTTGTTTTTTTTCTATGCCTGTCTCCTCTCTGCTGGGCTGGCTGCTCTCAGAGTCTCTGGTGTCTGGTCTCAGTCTATCTATGGTTGGAGTTTGAATCAGTAGAATGAGTTTCCGATAAGAGCAGCCACTGCAGTTCTCCCTTCTCCTTCCCGGAGCTGACAGCCCCTCCTCCCCTGGGACTGAGCCTGGCAGGGAGGGGCGCGGGTCCCCTGGCCGCAAAAACTTACAGATTTCGCTGATCTCAGCAGTTCCACGTTTTCATGAGTGTTGTATGAAGTATGCCCAAAGTCAGATTGCTCTGTGGTGTCCAGTCCACGCAGTTCCTGGCTTTTTACCTACTTTCCTGGAGGAGTAACTAAAACTTACAGCTCACCAGTCTGCCATCTTGCCTTGCCTGTTTGTTTTTAATTTTTTGATAAACAAAGTTAAAAAATTGAAAAAAAATCAGTAGAAAAATGGGAGTAAAAACTAAATGACAAATAGGGTGGGATGGGGGGATGGTTTGGGTATTCTCTTTTCACTTTTATTTTTTATTCTTATTCTGATTCTTTCTGATGTAAGGAAAATGTTCAGAAATAGATTGTGGTGATGAACGCATAACTATATGATCATACTGTGAACAGTTGATTGTATACCATGGATGACTGTATGGTTTGTGAATATATTTCAATAAAACTGAATTAAAAAAAATAATAATAATAATAAAAAAAATAAAAATAAAAAAAAAAAAAGAGGAAAGGCCTTACTATAATAACTGGGACAGATTATTCATATCCTTCAAGTTTCATATTAGAAGGTTATACTGAATGAGAAGCTAAACAGTTAAAAAAGCTGTGAATATTTTCAAGAAACCAGTAAGGCCCTCTCAACCTCCTTAGATATAGATAACATGTAATCACCTAGTCCTCTGTGAAAACAGGATGGGCTGCAGCTGTTACTTTAATCATAGAGAAGTCATAAATAATGTAGCAAGGTTGAATACAGCCTAATCAAATGTATGTTTATCAATATGATGTAATGGCTAAACTAATAAAATGAGAAAGCTATATTAACAAGTTGAAAAAAGTAATAGTAATCTCTTTTCTAATTTTTAGACTTTATACAAGTAAAAGTATGTTTTACTGCTCTTACAGAAATCATAGCTTAATTTGTAAAAATATTATCAGTAGAGTTTTACAGGCATTCAAGGCTAAGTCTCTGATAATGTGGATACTTTCCTTTGATCTTTAACCACTCGCAGATCAAGACACTTCAAAAGTCATTCATGTTCACAAAGCATCATTTAATGTAAAAATAGAATATGATTTTATTGAGTGTAACTCAAAAGTGCTATAAATTTTCTGTAACTCTAACAAGAGAGAGCTCTCTGATCTCATGTCCAGCTGTGTCTGGAGGAGTGGGGCTCCCAAGCTTGGTAATGTATCAATTAATTTTTACGAAGTGCACCATTAGTAAAAAAATATGTTAAAGGTGAATTCTTGTCTTGAGTGCTCTTTACTTTTAAACTATTGTCTGTCCCAATACTCTTAACTGAGTGGGAGGTTACTTGAAGCCCAAACCGACTGAATCACAATGTGATTAGGCTCAGACCTTTTCTGAGATCATACATTTGAGGTGTAAAGAGACAAACCTGTGATAATATTCTCAAAATGACTTATCATTGTTGATGTTTACCTTCTTCATCAACTGACTTAGGTGTTATTTGTCAGGTTTTTCCACTGTAAAGTTACTCTTTTCCCTGTCCAAACTGTATGTGCTTTTTGGAAGGAAGTCATACACAGCCCACCTTTAAGGAGTGGGGTGTTATTTTCCACCTCCTTGATGGAAAAGAATCTATATCAATAAATTGTAATTTTTTTGGACGGAATAATTGTATTCTTCCCCATCAGTTAATCATCAGTTTAATCATTTATATTATCGCGGTTTTCACTTATTCATCTTGTACTTTGGGTTATAATGTAATTCCATGTGATTTATTTTTTTGTTTAAATTATAGCTTTGGCCATTAGGAGCTCTTTCTGTTTGCTCTTGATTTACACATTTTTGTGTTGGGGGTAGTGTTTGTGTTTTGTTTTTGTTACTAATTAATGCCTTACTTTGGGTCACTAGAAGATCCTTCTGGATGTCTTTTTATATTTCCTCCCCAGAACTAGAATCAGCCTTTTCTGGAGGGAAAACTGACTCCTTTTAATGGAAAATAGTATTAAAAACGTAGATCTGGTAGCTTACCAGTGGTGTACTTGCATCTCCACCTTCTCAGCTGATAAATGTCAGTAATTCTGTGTGACTATACTAAACTTTGTATATGCACCTAACTACTATAAATATTTCTATTGGAATAATCTGTGTTAAGCTGATCATGAGCTTGTACTGATGTTACAAACTGTATTCCATCACCAAATGGATCATTTCTGCTTTCTCCATAATTTCTCTGTAACCTCCCTCTCCAACACTGAAATCCTATCTCCTACCATCTGCCATTTATTGAATTCTTTGTTCACTTGCAACACACATGTACAGTAGTTTCACAGTTGTTCACCAATATCCCTGTGGGCAAGAACTTTATCAGTGTCCAGTGCTTATGCACAATTCCTTTTGTCCATAGTCTTACAGAATTCACTTATTTCAGTTACTTAGATCAGCACATTTTCTCTTCGCAGTTGTAGGATACTTGCTTCATACATTTATAATTCAGTTTCTTAACTTACATTTTAATTTCACATATTTCTTAATTGATTTTTTAAAATTTGCATACGTTAAGAATTACTCTGTGCTTTAAAATTCTATGGATTTGGGAAATTCATATTGGAAGGTATCCATCATTAAATATTATGCGGAATGTTTTGCATGTTCTGTCCTCTACCCTATCACAGTGAATCCTTGGCAACCACCTATCTGTTTACCATCTCTGTAATTTTTTCTGTTACAGAATGTAATAGATGTTGCCTTATTATGCAGTATGTAGCCTTTTCCATGACCTTAGCTTTGCTGATGAGTTTTTATTAATAATTCAATTTTGTTGAGATATATTCACATACCATACGGTCATACAAAGCATACAATCAATTGTTCACAGTACCACCACACAGTTATGCATCCATCACCAAAATTAATTTTTGAACATTTTCATTACCACACACACAAAAGTAATAATAAAAATTAAAGTGAAAAAGAACAATTAAAGTAAAAAAGAACACTTGGTGCTTTTTTTTTTTTGCCCCCGTTTTTCTATTCATCCATCCATACACTGGACAAAGGGGAGTGTGGTCCACATGGCTTTCCCAATCACATTGTCACCCCTCATAAGCTACATTTTATACAATCATCATCAAGATTCAATGGTTCTGGGCTGTAGTTTTGATAGTTTCAGGTATTTACTGCTAACTATTCCAATTCACTAGAACCTAAAAAGGGTTATCTATATCGTGCATAAGAGTGCCCACCAGTGACCTCTCGGCTCCTTTTGGAATCTCACAGCCACTGAAACTTATTTCATTACATTTCACATCTCCCATTTGGTCAAGAAGATGTTCTCCATCCCACGATGCTAGGTCCAGATTCCTCCCTGGGAGTCATATTCCACATTGCCAGGGGGTATTTACATCCCTGGGTGTCAGATCCCATGTAGGGGGGAGGGCAGTGATTTTGCTGATGAGTTTTTATAGGCAACATCTAAAAAAGAGTCAAGAAAGGAAAGAAGAGGTAATAGGACTTTACTAAAAATTTTAAATTCTATTCTGTGAAAGACACTGCTAACAGAATAAGAAGATCAGCCCTGCACTGGGAGAAAGCTTCACAAAATGCATATCTCTAAAAATAACTTGTACCAAAATATACAAAAGACCCAAGGCTCAACAATAAGAAAAGAAACCACCCAATTAAAAAATGATACAGTCTGAATAGATATCTCACCAAATTAGGTGTACAGTTGGTAAATAAACACACATAAAGATACTCAACATCATTTGTCATTGAAAAGCAACTTAAAACAATGAGAGACATTACACACCTATTGGAATATCTAACATCCAAGGAACAGACCATACTGATTGCTAGCAATGATGTGGAACAATAGGTACTCTCATTCATTTCTGGAGGGAATGCATAATGGTACAGCCACTTTGGAAGACATTTCAGCATTTCTTACAAAATGAATCCTATCTCAGCATGTGACTCATCAATCACACTCCTATTTACCCAACTTTGATAGAAAATGCCCGTATTAAAAAAAACCAGCACACGTATACATAGCAAGTTTTATTTATAATGACTAGACACTAGAAGGAAACAAGATGTCCTCCACTAGGTGAATGGATAACCAAACTGTGATAAAATCATGCCCTGCTTTACTACACAGGAATAAAGCAAAAGAATTATCCTGTCACATAAAGACATGGATGTGTCTCAAATTTTGTTTGTTTGCTTGCTTGTTTGTAATGAGCAGGTGTTGGATTTTGTCAAATAGTTTTTCTGTGGCAGTAAACTTGATCACAGTTTTTTTCCCTTTGTTGAATTAATGTTGCATGTTACTTTGTATTTTTATTATACTTTGAGTTTCATTAGAGAAGTTGTAGGTTTACAGAAAAATAATGCATAAAGTACAGAATTCCCATATATCCCTCTCATACACCCGGTTTTTATTATTAATGTTTTGCATCAGTGCGGTTATTTTGTTTAAATTTGCTGAAACAGTGTTATTAGAATTATATGGTTATCTGTTGTCCATAGTTTACATTAAGGTTCATTGTTTTTGTTGAATAGTTCTATGATTTAAACATTTTTATTTTGGTGGCATATATACAACCTAAAGTGGACCATTTTAACCCCTTTCAAATATACAATTCAGTGGTGCTAGCTACATTCACAATATTGTCACTACTGTCCAACATCCAGTTTCCATCACCTCAAACAGAAACTCTGTACCAATTTAGCATTAATCCCACATTCCCTACACCTATGCTGGCTCCTGGTAATGTATATTCCAGTTTTCCACAAAAGACTATTTTTCAGAGCAATTTTAGGTCTATAGAAAAATTGTACAGAAATTACACTTACTTCCAGTATCTCATCTATATCCTCATCACACGGTTCTCTTTTTATTAACATCTCGCATTAGTGTGATATTAGTGTTGAACCAATATTGATGCATTTTTATCCACTAAAGTCCATGGTTTACATTAGAGTTTACTCTTTGTTTTGCATAGTTCTTTGGGTTTTGGTAAATGTGCAAGTTCATGTATCCATTATAGTATCATACAGAATAGTTTCACTACCCTAAAAATGCCAGCACTCCACCAGTGCACCCTACCCTCCTTCCCCCTGAAACCCTGGCAACCACTGAACTTTCTATTCATTCTATAGTATTGCCTTTTCCCAGTTGTCATATGTGGAATTAGCTTATAAGATTTTCTAGATTGGCTTCTTTCACATAGCAATATGCGTTTAAGCTTTCTACGTGTCTTTTCATGACTAGATAGCTAATTTCTTTTGATCACCGAATAACACTGCATTGTGTGGATGTGTGATAAATTGTTTATCAATGCATCTATTGCAGTGTGTATTAGTTACTTCAATTTTTGGCAATTGTGAATATGCTGCTCTAAACAGTCTCATGCAGGTTTTTGTGTGGACATGTTTTCATCTCATTTTAAAAAATATTTAGGGGCACAAGTGCTGGGTTGTGTGGTAAGCCTATGTTTAGCTTGATAAGAAACTTCCAGATGGTCTTTCAAAGTGACTGTACCATTTTGCTTTCCCACCTGAAATACATGAGACTTCCTGCTGCTCCACATCCTTGACAGCATTTAGAGTGATCAGCTCTTGGGATTTTAATCATTCTAGTAGCTGTGTAGTGGTATCTCATTTTATTGTAATTTGCATTTTCCTAATGACAAATGATGTCAAAAATTCTTTCATATGCTTTTTTGTTATCTGTATTTTTTTTCTTGGGGTTTCTGTTAAGATCTTTTGCCCATTTTTTAATTGAAGAGTTTGTTTTCTTATTGTTGAGTTTTAAGTATTCCTGTGTACTCTGGATAGAAATCCTTTATCAGCTATATGTTTTGCATGTATTTCCTCCCAGTCTATAGCTTATCTTTTAATTTTCATGTGTCTTTTGCAGAATACAGTTTTAAAAATTTTAATGAAGTCCAATTTGTCATTTTTTTCATTCAGTAATAATACTTTTGGTGTTGTGCATAAAAAGTCATTGCTGATAGAGGCAGTGCAAGATGGCAGCATAGAGAGGAGTGGAGTTTAGTTAGTCCCCCGGAGCAACTAATAAACAACCAGGAACAACTAGTAAATAATCTGGAATAACCGCTGGGGTACAACTGTGACTGTCCACGCATCATATACCAACCAGGATTGGGTGGAATGGTTGAGAATGCAGCATAAAATCTGTAAGCAAAAACTGTGGAGCCATGCCAGAAGCCCCCTCCCCCCATGGCAGGCTGAGCTGCAAAACCTTGCTGTAGGAGAAAGCAGCAGTCTAGAGCAAGTAAATATAGCTCAGTCCAGCTCCAACTAGGGTTTTAATTAATGTGTGGACTGCTGAATACAAGCTACAAACAGAGACAACCCCCTAACAAGCAGCAAAGTACCCTGAGATCACTCTAAGTGGAGAGGAGTTGGGGCTGACAGAAAAAAAAAATTAATTAAAGAAGGAAAAATATAGAGGCTTTTAGAGACAACTGACCTTAAAGAGCCAGAGGATGCTTGTGCCCCAGGAAAGGGAACCCAGAAAACCAGGTGCTTTCTCTGACCCACAGGTGAAACTGGAGGCCTGTGGACTGACTCTGAAAAGGGATTTTCTTTCTCTTTTCTCTCTCTCTCAACCTGAGTGGCTCAGTGGAGAGAGCCTCAACCATTTTCAGTTCACAGCACCCTGACACACACAGGAATGGAGTTAACAGAGTCACAGGGACAAAGGAGCTATTCAAATGCAGAAGATAACTCCCTAGGGGGTGTATCTTCCCTAAGAGTAAGGAGGTGGGGTGCAGTTCTAGCGCTGGACTTCTTTTCAGAACTCAGACCCCAGGGCCTGAAGGAAAACAGTCAAAACAAAAACAATTTAAACTGAGAAGTAAAGGGGCCACAACTCTTTACACCAGTGGAGAGTGACAGGTTGACGGGTGCCACCTGCTAGGCAGGTTAAGAAAAGCACAGTGGCTACAGGCCTCAGGGAAAGTCTGTCAATCTTCTAAGACACTCTTGAAACTGAATATAACCCCATTCTGAGACCCGAACTCATTCTGGCCTGGGAAAATCTGGGGTAAGCCAGGAAATCAGATTCCTAGACAATAGAAAACTACAAAGACACTAGGGAAAACAAAGATATGGCACAGTCAAAGGAACAAACTTACACTGCAATTAAGATACAGTTGAGATATTCTTTTACTTTAATGAAACAATCAATTAAGGTATAATTGAGATATTGCTTCACTTTAGTGAAATAATCAATTAAAGATTTCAAAGAAATATGCCAAATCAAATAAAAAACCAAATCAACAAGTTCAGGGAAGATATGGCAAAAGAGATGAACAGTATAAAGAAAACACTGGGTGAACATAAGGTAGAAATCAAAAGTTTGAAAAAGCAACTGGCAGAATCTATGGAAATGAAAGGCACAACACAAGAGATGAAAAACACAATAGAGGCATGCAACAGCAGATTTCAAGAGGCAGAACAAAGCACTAGGAACTGGGGAACAAGACACCTGAACTACATACAAAAGAACAGATAGGGAGAAGAGTGGAAAAATATGAGCAATGTCTCAGGGAATTGAAGTACATGAAGTACATGAATGTATCTGTCATGGGTGTCCCCAGAAAAGAGAAAGGGAAAAGGGGCAGAAGCAATAACAGAGAAATTGATCAATAAAAATTTCCCATCTCTTATGAAAGAAGCACAGCATACCCCAAACAGAATAGATATGAATAGACCTATGCCAATACAATTAATAATCAGATTATCAAACATCAATGACAAAGAGAGAATCCTGAAAGCAGCAAGAGAAAAGTGATCAGTTACATACAAAGGAAGCTTGATAAGACTGTGTGGATTTCTCAGTAGAAACCATGGAGGCAAGAAGGAAGTGGTGGTGCCTCTGCCCCTCCAGGAAGGGGAGGAAGTGAGGGGAGCCTACTGCAGATACTAAAGAAAAAGCTGCTAAGAATCCTATATCTGGCAAAACTGTTCTTCAAATATGAGGGAGAGTTTAAAATATTCTCTGACAGACAAAGAGAAAGTTTGTGATAAGACGCCTGCTCTACAGGAAATACTAAAGGGATCACTACAGACAGATAGACAGGAGTGAGAGGTTTGGAACTCAATTTTGGGTGATGGTAGCACAACAATGTAAGTACACTGAACAATAATAACTGCAAGTATGGTTGAAACAGGAAGGTTAGGAACATGTAGGACACCAGAAGGAAAGAAGAAAGATAAAGACTGGGACTGTATAACTCAGTGAAACCTAGAGTGCTCAAAAATTGTGATAAAATGTGCAAATATGTTTTTACATGAGGGAGAACAAATAAATGTCAACCTTGCAAGGTGTTAAATATAGAGTGGTATTAGGGAAAAATACAATCAATGCAAACTAGAGATTATAATTAACAGAAACATTGTATTATGCTTCTTGTAATGTAACAAAGGCAATATACCAAAGCTAAATGCCTGTAAGAGGAGGATATAAGGGAGGAGTATGGGACTCTTGGCATTGGTGATGTTGTTTGATTCTTTTATTCTACATTAGTTTAATTCTATCTTTCCTTTTGTTGCTTTTTAGCTGTATTTTTTTCTTTCTTTTTCTTTTTCTTTTGTCTCTCTACCTTTTTTGACTCTTCCTCCTTTTTTGTGGAAGAAATGGAGATGTTATATAGATAGTGGTGATGGTGGTGAATGCATAAATACATGATTATATAGGGAACCATCAATTGTTGACTTAGGATGGAATGTATGGTGGGTGAATACAACCTTCTTAAAAAACAGGTTGATGAAGAAACCTTGAGGGCACTATATTGAGTGAAATAAGTCAGACATATAAGGACAAATGTATGGTCTCATTGATATGAACTAATTTTAATATGTAAACTCATAGACATGAAATGTAAGTTACCAGGATATGGAACAAAGCTTAAGATTGGGGAGCAGTTGCTTATTATTTGCAGAATATTTAACTAGATTGAACTTAAGTGTTTGGAAATGGACATAGGTGATGGTAGCACATTATTGTGAGAATAACTAACAGTGCTGAATGGGGTGTGAATGTGGTGGAAAGGGGAAGCTTGCAGTCACATATGTCACCAGAAGGAAATTTGCAGGATAAAATATGGGAATTTATAAAACAGTGAATCTTGTCATGGACAATGTCTGTGATTAACTGTGCAAATATTAGAAATCTTTTTCATGAACTAGAACAAATGTATGACACTATAACTAGAAGTTAATAAAGAGGGGTATATAGGGAAAAAATACCTATTGCAAACTATGTGCTACAGTTAGTAGCATTTTAACATTCTTTCATCAACAGTAAAAAATGTACTATACCAATACTGTGAGTCAATAATGGAGGGGGTGTGGCTAGGGGTAGGGGAAGATTTAAGGGTTTTTTTTTTTGTCTTTATTTCTTTTCTGAATAAAATGTCCTAAACATTGAAAAAAAATCAATAGTGGTGATGGATGCACAGCTGTATGATGGCACCGTGGGCATTTGATTATGCACTTTGGATATTTGGGTGATTTTATGGTATGTGAACAATCTCAATAAAATTGAATTTAAAAAAGAAGTCATTTCTGAGCCCAGTCTACAGCCCCCAGTCTGCAGTCCCCACCCACCCAGCATGGAAGGGCATGAGGCCCAAATCAAGCACCAGAGGCCTGGCAGAGTGGTGGTCAGTCCTGCACCCAGTGCAGCAGGAGGTGTGAGGATGTTTCTCATGCTGATCATCCCCCATCCCACCCTCAATGCCTCTGCCCCTCCAGGAAGGGGAGGAAGTGAGGGGAGCCTACTGCAGGGGCTGAGCAAGCTCCCTCCACCATGGCAACTGGGGACCCTGGGCATATGAAGTGGATGCCCTCCAGAAGGATTTGTGTGCAGAGACAGGAGAGAAGGTCTTGATTCAGAGCACCAGCCACAGGGACCCTGGACCATTATCCTGGAGACTGAGAGACACTAGGACTCCAACTCCACCAGTGGGAGTTACAGGTCTGTGGTCATTAGACTGGACAATATCAATTGTCTCCAGTTTTGCTGATTATTTTTTGTTTGCTTATTTTTTGATGGCTCTAGTCTGATTTTTAAGTTCTCTAGTGAAATTTTATTTTCTGTTTTTGTACCCCTCAGCACCAGAATTTCTATTTGGTTTCTATTTATAAATGGTTACTATTTATTGATATTGTCTATTTGTTGAGGCACTGTTGTTCTGGTTTCCCTTATTTATTTATTTATTTTTTTGGCAGTGGTTTCATTAGATCTCAAAATTTTTATTTCAGAGAGTTAAGCATTTTTAAATTAAATACATTGTGTTTCTTCATGGACAGTTTCTGTTATTTTCTTTCTTATTCTTCCCATGAGTGGGCCATAACTTCTTGTTTCTTTACATGCCTCATGATTATTTTTAACAATTGGACATTATGAATATTCTAATGTGGCAACTATGGTACTCTGATTCTCTCCTCTCCTTATATTTTTTGTTGCTGCTTTTTGATGTTTGTAGTTACTTGTTTGTGACTATTCTAAACTCTTTTTAAAATTCAGTTTTATTGAGATATATTCAGATACCATACAGTGATCCATGGTGTACAATCAACTGTTCACAGTACCATCATAGTTGTGCATTCATCACGCCAATCTATTTTTGAACATTTTCCTCTAAACTGTTTTTTTTTTTTTGACCTTCTAGAGTTGTTTTATTTTCTAGCCCAAAGAAATCGTTTTTTTTTTTGTTTTTTTGTTTTTTGTTTTGATATGGTCTTTTTTTTTTAATCTTCATTTTACTGAGATATATTCACATACCACACAGTCATACAAAACAAATTGTACATTCGATTGTTCACAATACCATTACATAGTTGTACATTCATCACCTAAATCAATCCCTGACACCTTCATTAGCACACACACAAAAATAACAAGAACAATAATTAAAGTGAAAAAGAGCAATTGAAGTAAAAAAGAACACTGGGTACTTTTGTCTGTTTGTTTGTTTCCTTCCCCTATTTTTCTACTGATACATCCATAAACGACAAAGGGGAGTGTGGTCCTTATGGCTTTCCCAATCCCACTGTCACCCCTCATAAGCTACATTTTTATACAACTGTCTTTGAGATTCATGGGTTCTGGGTTGTAGTTTAATAGTTTCAGGTATCTACCACCAGCTACCCCAATTCTTTAGAACCTAAAAAGGGTTGTCTAAATTGTGCATAAGAGTGCCCACCAGAGTGACCTCTCGGCTCCTTTTGGAATCTCTCTGCCACTGAAGCTTATTTCATTTCCTTTCATATCCCCCTTTTGGTCAAGAAGATGTTCTCCATCCCACGATGCCAGGTCTACATTCCTCCCCGGGAGTCATATTCCACGTTGCCAGGGAGATTCACTCCCCTGGGTGTCTGATCCCATGTAGGGGGGAGGGCAGTGATTTCACCTTTCAAGTTGGCTTAGCCAGAGAGAGGGGGCCACATCTGAGCAACAAAGAGGCATTCAGGAGGAGACTCTTAGGCACAAATATAGGGAGGCCTAGCCTCTCCTTTGCAGCAACAGTCTTCCCAAGGGTAAATCCTGTGGTAGAGGGCTCAACCCATCAAACCACCAGTCCCCTATGTCTGTGGTCATGTTAGCAACCATGGAGGTGGGGTAGGCGAATACCCCTGCATTCTCCACAGGCTCCTCAAGGGGGCTCTACATATTTTTTTCCTTGTATTTTTTTTAACTTTTTTTTTAAATCAATTGTATGAAAAATAAAATAATTTAAAAAATACAATAAAAGAACATTTCAAAAAGACCATAACAAGGGAGTAAGAAAAAGACAACTAACCTAAGATAACTACTTTACTTCCAACATGTTCCTAACCTACCACAAGAAAGTTACCTAATATAGCAACATTTCTGTGAACTTGTTCCTACTATACCAATCAGAAATTAACAGACCATAGTCATTTCTGGGCATTCCCAGAACATTAAATTTACCCATGATAGCTTATCTGTTCTTCTTGGATTATTGTTCCCCCTTTCTTAATTGCTCTCTATTGCTAGTTCCCCTACATTCTACATTATAAACCATTTGTTTTACATTTTTCAAAGTTCACATTAGTGGTGGCATATAATATTTCTCTTTTTGTGCCTTGCTTATTTCACTCAGCATTATGTCTTCAAGGTTCATCCATGTTGTCACATGTTTCACGAGATCGTTCCTTCTTACTGCCGTGTAGTACTCCATCGTGTGTATATACCACATTTTATTTATCCACTCATCTATTGAAGGACATTTGGGTTGTTTCCATCTCTTGGCAATTGTGAATAATGCTGCTATGAACATTGGCGTGCAGATATCTGTTCGTGTCACTGCTTTCCGATCTTCCGGGTATATACCGAGAAGTGCAATTGCTGGATTGAACGGTAACTCTATACCTAGTTTTCTAAGGAAGTGCCAGACTGACTTCCAGAGTGGCTGAACCATTATACAGTCCCACCAACAATGAATAAGAGTTCCAATTTCTCCACATCCCCTCCAGCATTTGTAGTTTCCTGTTTGTTTAATGGCAGCCATTCTAATCGGTGTGAGATGGTATCTCATTGTGGTCTTAATTTGCATCTCTCTAATAGCTAGTGAAGCTGAACATTTTTTCATGTGTTTCTTAGCCATTTGTATTTCCTCTTCAGAGAACTGTCTTTTCATGTCTTTTGCCCATTTTATAATTGGACTGTCTGTACTATTGTCATTGAGTTGTAGGATTTCTTTACATATGCAAGATATCAGTCTTTTGTCAGATACATGGTTTCCAAAAATTTTTTCCCATTGAGTTGGCTGCCTCTTTACCTTTTTGAGAAATTCCTTTGAGGTACAGAAACTTCTAAGCTTGAGGAGTTCCCATTTATCTATTTTCTCTTTTGTTGCTTGTGCTTTGGGTGTAAAGTCTAGGAAGTGTCCGTGTAATACAAGGTCTTGAAGATGTTTTCCTACATTATCTTCTAGGAGTTTTATGGTACTTTCTTTTATATTGAGATCTTTGGTCCATTTTGAGTTAATTTTTGTGTAGGGTGTAAGGTAGGGGTCCTCTTTCATTCTTTTGGATATGGATATCCAACTCTCCCAGCCCCATTTGTTGAAAAGACCATTATGACTCAGTTCAGTGACTTTGGGTTCCTTATCAAAGATCAGTTGGCCATAGAACTGGGGGTCTATCTCTGAATTCTCAATTTGATTCCATTGATCTATATGTCTATCTTTGTGCCAGTACCATGCTGTTTTGACAACTGTGGCTTTATAATAAGCTTCAAAGTCAGAGGGCGTAAATCCTCCCACTTCATTTTTCTTTTTTTAGAGTGTCTTTAGCAATTCGAGGCATCTTCCCTTTCCAAATAAATTTGATAACTAGCTTTTCCAAGTCTGCAAAGTAGGTCGTTGGAATTTTGATTGGGATTGCATTGAATCCGTAGATGAGTTTGGGTAGAATTGACATCTTAATGACATTTAGCGTTACTATCCATGAACATGGAATATTTTTCCATCTTTTAAGGTCCCCTTCTATTTCTTTTAGTAGAGTTATGTAGTTTTCTTTGTATAGGTCTTTTACATCTTTGGTTAAGTTTATTCCTTAGGTACTTGATTTTTTTAGTTGCTATTGAAAATGTTATCTTTTTCTTGAGTGTCTCTTCACTTTGTTCATTTCTAGTATATAGAAACATTACTGACTTATGTGCATTAATCTTGTATCCCGCTACTTTGCTAAATTTATTAGCTCTAGTAGCTGTATCGTCAATTTCTCAGGGTTTTCCAGATATAAGATCATATCGTCTGCAAACAATGACAGTTTTACTTCTTCTTTTCCAATTTGGATGCCTTTTATTTCTTTGTCTTGCCGGATTGCCCTGGCTAGCACTTCTAGCACAATGTTGAATAACAGTGGTGACAGCGGGCATCCTTGTCTTGTTCCTGATCTTAGAGGGAAGGCTTTCAGTCTCTCACCATTGAGTACTATGCTGGCTGTGGGTTTTTCATATATGCTCTTTATCATATTGAGAAAGTTTCCTTCAATTCCTACCTTTTGAAATGTTTTTATCAAAAATGGATGTTGGTCTAAACTGTTTTTTAAAGTCTCATTTGTCATGTGTGGTTACTGAAGTTTCTGTCCTATTACCTTAGTGGCTTCCTTATTATTTTATAGAGATTTCCATAAATTTTGGATCCAAAAATAAAATGAACTAAAACAATTCAACCAAGAGAAATATTCTGCAGGTATTTTCTGAACAAGTATATAGCCCTGGACATGTATTTTACCTCCTCCTTTCTTTGGTTTATAGAGAAGATTTGCGAAGCTCTTATCCCCCAATCTATCTTTTTCACCAGTCTCCTCTCTCTTATGCCTTTAGGTCTGTCTTCTTCTTTCCCTGTAACCTTTACCCCAGTATATACCTGTCATTTTCTACATTCACTGTCTGGAAGGCCCCACCAATCCTGGGAGAATTCTGTGGAAAGTGCCAAAAGACAATCCCCAGAACCAGTCACACAGATTTCCACCAGGCAGATCATAATGCACAGCCACAGTTTTATGAAAACATGGTTTAGATTTTCCTCTGGCACCAGCAAGCCACATGAGGAACATGAGCCACTGACCCCAAGGCCTCCTGCATTCTGGGGAATGGGGGATCTTAGGGAAGCAACTAAAAATGCTTCAATGCTCTCTTAATAAAATTTAGTAATATATTTGTTAAGCAATTCTTCGGTTGTTATACTTTTTTTTTTTTTTAAATTCAGTTTTATTGAAATATATTCACAAACCATACAGTCATCCATGGTATACAATCAACTGTTCACAGTATGATCATATAGTTATGCGTTCATCACCACAATCTATTTCTGAACATTTTCCTTACATCAGAAAGAATCAGAATAAGAATAAAAAATAAAAGTGAAAAGAGAATACCCAAACCATCCCCCCATCCCATCCTATTTGTCATTTAGTTTTTACTCCCATTTTTCTACTGATTTTTTTTCAATTTTTTAACTTTGTTTATCAAAAAATTAAAAACAAACAGGCAAACAAGAACCAAAAAAACCCCACATTTCAAACAAAGCAATGGATTAAGGAAAACAAATAACCTAAAATAACTACTTTGCTTCCAATATGTTCCTACCATACCCCAAGAAAATTAATAAACCATGTCCAAACAGAGGAGTAAGAAAAACAAATAATCTAAAATAACTACATTGCTTCCAACATGTTCCTACCATACCCCAAGAAAATTAACAACCCCTAAGAAAACAATGGAATAAGAGAAAAAAAAACCTAAAATAACTCTATTGCTTCCAACATGATCTTACTATATCCAAGAAAGTTTACAAACCATAATCATTCCTGAGCATTCCCATAACATTGAGATTACCCTCCATAGTTTATCTCTTCTTATTAGATTATCATTCCCCCTCCACTAATTGGTATCTCTAGGTCCCCTACATTCTACAGTATAAAACATTGTACATTTTTCACAGAATTCACATTAGTGGTAACATACAATATCTCTCTTTTTGTGCCTGGCTTATTTTGCTCAGCATTATGTCTTTTTTTTTTTTTTTTTTTTTTTTTAATCTTCATTTTATTGAGATATATTCACA
This sequence comes from Choloepus didactylus, assembly GCF_015220235.1. Lineage (NCBI taxonomy): Eukaryota > Metazoa > Chordata > Mammalia > Pilosa > Megalonychidae > Choloepus > Choloepus didactylus. The sequence goes on from NC_051311.1 coordinate 166,956,750, forward strand.
TACCACGCAGTCATACAAAACAAATCGTACTTTTGATTGTTCACAGTACCATTACATAGTTGTACATTCATCACCCAAATCAATCCCTGACACCTTCATTAGCACACACACAAGAATAACAAGAATAATAATTAGAGTGAAAAAGAGCAATTGAAGTAAAAAAGAACACTGGGTACCTTTGTCTGTTTGTTTCCTTCCCCTATTTTTCTACTCATCCATCCATAAACTAGACAAAGTGGAGTGTGGTCCTTATGGCTTTCCCAATCCCCTTGTCACCCCTCATAAGCTACATTTTTATACAACTGTCTTCGAGATTCATGGGTTCTGGGTTGTAGTTTGATAGTTTCAGGTATCCACCACCAGCTACCCCAATTCTTTAGAACCTAAAATGGGTTGTCTAAAGTGTGCGTAAGAGTGCCCACCAGAGTGACCTCTCGGCTCCTTTTGGATTCTCTCTGCCACTGAAGCTTATTTCATTTCCTTTCACATCCCCCTTTTGGTCAAGAAGATGTTCTCCGTCCCACGATGCCAGGTCTACATTCCTCCCCGGGAGTCATATTCCACGTTGCCAGGGAGATTCACTCCCCTGGGTGTCTGATCCCACGTAGGGGGGAGGGCAGTGATTTCACCTTTCAAGTTGGCTTAGCTAGAGAGACAGGGCCTCATCTGAGCAACAAAGAGGCATTCGGGAGGAGGCTCTTAGGCACAACCATAGGGAGGCCTAGCCTCTCCTTTGCAGCAACCGTCTTCCCAAGGGTAAAACCTGTGATAGAGGGCTCAACCCATCAAACCACCAGTCCCCTATGTCTGTGGTCATGTTAGCAACCATGGAGGTGGGGTAGGCGAATACCCCAGCATTCTCCACAGGCTCCTCAAGGGGGCACTGCATCTTTTTTTTTTCCTTGTTTTTTTTTTTTTTTTTTTTAACTTTCCCTTCCTTTTTAAATCAACTGTATGAAAAAAAATTTAAAAAGAAAACAAACATACAATAAAAGAACATTTTAAAGAGACCATAACAAGGGAGTAAGAAAAAGACAACTAACCTAAGATAACTGCTTAACTTCCAACATGTTCCTACTTTACCCCAAGAAAGTTACCTAATATAGCAACATTTCTGTGAACTTGCTCCTACTATATCCATCAGAAATTAACATACCATAGTCATTCCTGGGCATCCCCAGAACGTTAAATAGCTTATCTGTTCTTCTTGGATTATTGTTCCCCCTTCCTTAATTGCTCTCTATTGCTAGTTCCCCTACATTCTACATTATAAGCCATTTGTTGTATATTTTTCAAAGTTCACATTAGTGGTAGCATATAATATTTCTCTTTTTGTGCCTGGCTTGTTTCGCTTAGCATTATGTCTTCAAGGTTCATCCATGTTGTCATATGTTTCACGAGATCGTTCCTTCTTACTGCCGCGTAGTATTCCATCGTGTGTATATACCACATTTTATTTATCCACTCATCTGTTGAAGGACATTTGGGTTGTTTCCATCTCTTGGCAATTGTGAATAATGCTGCTATGAACATTGGCGTGCAGATATCTGTTCGTGTCACTGCTTTCCGATCTTCCGGGTATATACCGAGAAGTGCAATCACTGGGTCGAATGGTAACTCTGTATCTAGTTTTCTAAGGAACTGCCAGACTGACTTCCAGAGTGGCTGAACCATTATACAGTCCCACCAACAGTGAATAAGAGTTCCCATTTCTCCACATCCCCTCCAGCATTTGTAGTTTCCTGTTTGTTTAATGGCAGCCATTCTAACCGGTGTTAGATGGTATCTCATTGTGGTCTTAATTTGCATCTCTCTAATAGCTAGTGAAGCTGAACATTTTTTCATGTGTTTCTTGGCCATTTGTATTTCCTCTTCAGAGAACTGTCTTTTCACATCTTTTGCCCATTTTATAATTGGGCCGACTGTACTATTGTCATTGAGTTGTAGGATTTCTTTATATATGCAAGATATCAGTCTTTTGTCAGATACATGGTTTCCAAAAATTTTTTCCCATTGAGTTGGCTGCCTCTTTACCTTTTTGAGAAATTCCTTTGAGGTGCAGAAACTTCTAAGCTTGAGGAGTTCCCATTTATCTATTTTCTCTTTTGTTGCTTGTGCTTTGGGTGTAAAGTCTAGGAAGTGGCCGCCTAATACAAGGTCTTGAAGATGTTTTCCTACATTATCTTCTAGGAGTTTTATGGTACTTTCTTTTATATTGAGATCTTTGGTCCATTTTGAGTTAATTTTTGTGTAGGGGGTGAGGTAGGGGTCCTCTTTCATTCTTTTGGATATGGATATCCAACTCTCCCAGCCCCATTTGTTGAAAAGACCATTATGGCTCAGTTCAGTGACTTTGGGGGCCTTATCAAAGATCAGTCGGCCATAGATCTGAGGGTCTATCTCCGAATTCTCAATTCGATTCCATTGATCTATATGGCTATCTTTGTGCCAGTATCATGCTGTTTTGGCAACTGTGGCTTTATAATAAGCTTCAAAGTCAGGGAGTGTAAGTCCTCCCACTTCGTTTTTCTTTTTTAGAGTGTCTTTAGCAATTCGAGGCATCTTCCCTTTCCAAATAAATTTGATAACTAGCTTTTCCAAGTCTGCAAAGTAGGTTGTTGGAATTTTGATTGGGATTGCATTGAATCTGTAGATGAGTTTGGGTAGAATTGACATCTTAATGACATTTAGTCTTCCTATCCATGAACATGGAATATTTTTCCATCTTTTAAGGTCCCCTTCTATTTCTTTTAGTAGAGTTATGTAGTTTTCTTTGTATAGGTCTTTTACATCTTTGGTTAAGTTTATTCCTAGGTACTTGATTTTTTTAGTTGCTATTGAAAATGGTATCTTTTTCTTGAGTGTCTCTTCAGTTTGTTCATTTCTAGCATATAGAAACATTACTGACTTATGTGCATTAACCTTGTATCCCGCTACTTTGCTAAATTTGTTTATTAGCTCTAGTAGCTGTATCGTCGATTTCTCAGGGTTTTCTAGATATAAGATCATATCATCTGCAAACAATGACAGTTTTACTTCTTCTTTTCCAATTTGGATGCCTTTTATTTCTTTGTCTTGCCGGATTGCCCTGGCTAGCACTTCCAGCACAATGTTGAATAACAGTGGTGATAGCGGGCATCCTTGTCTTGTTCCTGATCTTAGAGGGAAGGCTTTCAGTCTCTCACCATTGAGTACTATGCTGGCTGTGGGTTTGTCATATATGCTCTTTATCATGTTGAGGAAGTTTCCTTCAATTCCTACCTTTTGAAGTGTTTTTATCAAAAAGGGATGTTGGATTTTGTCAAATGCTTTTTCAGCATCTATTGAGATGATCAATTGATTTTTCCCTTTTGACTTGTTAATGTGTTGTAATACATTGACTGATTTTCTTATGTTGAACCATCCTTGCATGCCTGGAATAAACCCCACTTGGTCATGGTGTATGATTTTTTTAATGTGTCTTTGGATTCGATTTGCAAGTATTTTGTTGAGGATTTTTGCATCTATATTCATTAGGGAGATTGGCTGGTAGTTTTCCTTTTTTGTAACATCTTTGCCTGGTTTTGGTATTAGATTGATGTTAGCTTCATAAAATGAGTTAGGTAGTGTTCCATTTTCTTCAATGTTTTGAAAGAGTTTGAGTAAGATTGGTGTCAGTTCTTTCTGGAAAGTTTGGTAGAAGTCCCCTGTGAAGGCATCTGGCCCTGGGCATTTATTTGTGGGAAGATTTTTGATGACTGATTGGATCTCTTTGCTTGTGATGGGTTGGTAGAGGTCTTCTATTTCTTCTCTGGTCAGTCTAGGTTGTTCATACGTTTCCAGGAAATTGTCCATTTTCTCTACATTATCCAGTTTGTTGCCATACAGTTGTTCATAGTATCCTCTTATAATTTTTTTAATTTCTTCAGGATCTGCAGTTATGTCACCTTTTTCATTCATTATTTTGTTTATATGGGTCTTCTCTCTTTTTGATTTTGTCAGTCTAGCTAGGGGCTTGTCAATCTTGTTGATCTTCTCAAAGAACCAACTTTTGGTGATATTTATCCTCTCTATTGTTTTTTTGTTCTCTATGTCATTTATTTCTGCTTTAATCCTTGTTATTTCTTTTCTTGTACTTGGTTTAGGATTGGTTTGCTGTTCATTTTCTAGCTTCTTCAGTTGATCCATTAGTTCTTTGATTTTGGCTCTTTCTTCCTTTTTAATATATGCGTTTAGTGCTATAAATTTCCCCCCTTAGCACTGCTTTTGCTGCATCCCATAGGTTTTGGTATGTTGTGTTCTCATTTTCATTCGTCTCTATATATTTAGCAATTTCTCTTGCTATTTCTTCTTTAACCCACTGATTGTTTACGAGTGTGTTGTTTAACCTCCAGGTATTTGTGAATTTTCTAAGTCTCTGATGGTTATTGACTTCTAATTGTATTCCATTGTGGTCAGAGAATGTGCTTTGAATAATTTCAATCTTTTTAAATTTATTGAGGCTTGTTTTATGTCCCAGCATATGATCTATTCTAGAGAAAGTTCCATGAGCACTAGAAAAGTATGTGTATCCTGGTGATTTGGGATGTAATGTCCTGTATATGTCTGTTAAATCTAATTCATTTATCAGATTGTTTAGGTTTTCAATTTCCTTATTGGTCTTCTGTCTGGTTGATCTATCCATAGGAGAGAGTGATGTGTTGAAGTCTCCCACAATTATTGTGGAAACATCAATTGCTTCCTTTAGTTTTGCCAGTGTTTCTCTCATGTATTTTGTGGCACCTTGGTTGGGTGCATAGACATTTACGATTGTTATTTCTTCTTGCTGAATTGCCCCTTTTATTAGTACGTAGTGGCCTTCTTTGTCTCTCAAAACATCCCTGCATTTGAAGTCTATTTTATCTGAGATTAATATTGCTACACCTGCTTTCTTTTGGCTGTAGCTTGCATGAAATATTTTTTTCCATCCTTTCAGTTTCAGTTTCTTTGTGTCCCTGTGTCTAAGATGAGTCTCTTGTATGCAACATATTGATGGTTCATTTTTTTTGATCCATTCTGCGAATCTATATCTTTTAATTGGGGAGTTTAATCCATTTACATTCAACGTTATAACCGTGAAGGCACTTCGTGAATCAGCCATCTTATCCTTTGGTTTATGTTTGTCATATTTTTCCCCTCTGTCTATTAATATCCTTTATTGTACCCATACCGAATCTCTTTAGTACTGAACCTTTCTCCAAGTCTCTCTGTCCTTTCTTTGTTTCTCTGTCTGTAGGGCTCCCTTGATTATCTCCAGTAGGGCAGGTCTGTTGTTAGCAAATTCTCTCAGCATTTGTTTGTCTGTGAAAAATTTAAGCTGTCCCTCAAATTTGAAGGAGAGCTTTGCTGGATAAAGTATTCTTGGCTGGAAATTTTTCTCACTCAGAATTTTAAATATATCGTGCCACTGCCTGCTTGCCTCCATGGTGGCTGCTGAGTAGTCACTACTTAGTCTTATGCTGTTTCCTTTGTATGTGGTGAATTGCTTTTCTCTTGCTGCTTTCAGAACTTGCTCCTTCTCTTCTGTGTTTGACAGTGTGATCAGTATATGTCTCGGAGTGGGTTTATTTGGATTTATTCTATTTGGAGTTCGCTGAGCATTTATGATTTGTGTATTTATGTTGTTTAGAAGATTTGGGAAGTTTTCCCCAACAATTTCTTTGAATACTCTTCCTAGACCTTTACCCTTTTCTTCTCCTTCTGGGACACCAATGAGTCTTATATTCGGACGTTTCATATTATCTACCATATCCCTGAGGTCCATTTCGATTTTTTCAATTTTTTTCCCCATTCTTTCTTTTATGCTTTCATTTTCCATTCTGTCATCTTCGAGGTCACTGATTCGTTGTTCAACTTCCTCTAGTCTTGTACTATGAGTGTCCAGAATCTTTTTAATTTGGTCAACAGTTTCTTTAATTTCCATAAGATCATCCATTTTTTTATTTAGTCTTGCAATGTCTTCCTTATGCTCTTCTAGGGTCTTCTTGATTTCCTTTATCTCCCGTACTATGGTCTCATTGTTCATCTTTAGTTCTTTGAGTAGCTGCTCTAGGTGCTGTGTCTCTTCTGGTATTTTGATTTGGGTGTTTGGGCTTGGGTTATCCATATCGTCTGGTTTTTTCATATGCTTTATAATTTTCTGTTGTTTTTGGCCTCGTGGCATTTGCTGAACTTGATAGGGTTCTTTTAGGATTTGTAGACCAATTGAAGTCCTTATCTCTAATTTATCAGATCTACAGCTTCGTGGAGTACACTTTCTCTAACTTACCAGCAGGTGGCGTCCACGAGCCACCTGTTCTCCACAAGCCAGTTCTCCCCTGCTTAGCCTTTTTGGTGAGTGGGGGAGTGAGTCTTGTGGGGTCCAATTGGTGTACCAAGCTTGCGTGTGTAGTTGGTGTTGCCTGCCCTGTATATGGGGCGTGTTTCTGGGCAGTCAGGGAGGGGGGGGGTGGCTCTAACAATCAAATCTCCCTGGTGATCCTAGAGTTTTAAAGCTGCTGCAATAGTCTAATCCTTCAGTTCAGTCCTGCCACAGTTTGTCTCTGCCACTGACCCACAAGTCCTTGGTATTGGCGTATGGCTCCTGAGACTTGCAAGTGGGCCCCTCTTCCAGGCCGTGCACCCCGGGTCCTCTGTTGAGGGATGACTGCGCTATGTCACAGGTGAGTGCCGTCCCCCCAGGGCAGTTCTGGGCTGCTGGGCTGTGTAGGGAGGCTCCCAGTCTGCTGAAATGATGGCTGAATGGGGCTTTGTTAATTCACACTGCTCTACCTTCCCAACTCTGGGACAATCAGCTGAGGTTGCAGGGAAGGCTAATGTCCACGCCCAGTTTTGTGGTGTGTGCCTGTTATTTGAAGCACTTCCGTCACACTGGGTTGTCTGGGGCAGTTCTGGGCTATGGGGCTGGCGATGGGCAGGAGTGTTTCCTGTCCACCAGGATGATGGCTGTGAGCGGACACCCCCCTTTTCTTGGGAAGTTGTGGTGTTTAGTGAATTTTCTCAGCCACTGGATTATTGCGTTTTGTCTCAGAGCTCTCCTAGTTCTGCTCTTGACTTGACCTGCCCAAATAGCAAGTCTTTGAAGCTTTCTGTATTGGGCTTCTTAGAGTAATTGTTTTAGAAAAAGAAAAAAAGGATTAAAAAACAAAACAAAACAAACAAAAAAAAAACGGGCCCTCCTCAGAGATCTAATGGGTTATTGAAATGCTAAGAGACAAAGCAACCAGGGTCATTAAGGAAAGGTCCACAGGGCAGAGAGATCAGCTTTTCTTCGGGATTTGCATATGCGCCTCAGGGCCCTTCCCCTTTCTATGTTCACCAGAACTCCAAAAATCCTCAGCTTTTATTTTGGAGTTTTTCGTGTTGTTTTTTTTTCTATGCCTGTCTCCTCTCTGCTGGGCTGGCTGCTCTCAGATTCTCTGGTGTCTGGTCTCAGTCTATCTATCATTGGAGTTTGAATCAGTAGAATGAGTTTCCGATAAGGGCTGCCACTGCAGTTCTCCCTTCTCCTTCCCGGAGCTGACAGCCCCTCCTCCCCCGGGACTGAGCCTGGCAGGGAGGGGCGCGGGTCCCCTGGCCGCAAAAACTTACAGATTTCGCTGATCTCAGCAGTTCCACGTTTTCATGAGTGTTGTATGAAGTATGCCCAAAGTCAGATTGCTCTGTGGTATCCAGTCCACGCAGTTCCTGGCTTTCTACCTACTTTCCTGGAGGAGTAACTAAAACATACAGCTCACCAGTCTGCCATCTTGCCCTGCCTCTCCCTTTCCTCTTTTTATCATTTGGAAATCATACTTGAGAATTTTTAGGTAAAAGTTCTGTTAAATATGCTTTTATATCAGAAGGAGTAACTTTTTTTCACTATTAGAACAGAAACATCAGGCAGGATATGAGAGCAGCATAGAGATAGGGAGTCAACATTCTCATTATTAGATTCCTCAGTAGAGATATTATCCTTCAACAGTATATACTCTTGATATGGAGTGATTAGGAAGACACTTTACCACTGTTCTCTTCCTTCCCCCAAAAACATCACAGCTTAATCATGAGAAAAACAACAGGTAAATCTCAATTGGAGGACATTCCACAAAATTGCTGACAAGTACTTCTGAATATTATAAACAAAGAATGAGAAAATCTCAAAGCCAAGGTGAGCATAAGCAGACATGGGGACTAAATGCGATGTGGTATCCTGGAATGGAATGTGGAATAGAGAAAGATAAAACTAAGGAATTCTAGAGAAAGAATAGACTATAGTTAACAGTGTATGTATATTGGCTTATTAATTGTAACAAATATACCATGCTGATATAGAATGATAAGACAGGAAACTGGAACTTGTATACATGATAAATCTCTGCACTAGAATTGCCTGGAATCTATTAATCAGGTTAGGTAGAATTGATATCTTAACTATATTTAGCCTTCCAATCCATGAACGTGTTATCTCCTTCCATTTATTTAGGTCCTCTGTGATTTCTTTTAGCAATTTCTTGTAGTTTTCTGTGCATAGACCTTTTGTATCCTTGGTTAAGTTTATTCCTAAATGTTTGATTTTTTTTTTTTTTTGGTTGCTACTGTAAATGGAATTTTTTTCTTGATTTCCTCTTCATGTTGCTCATTAATAGTGTATAGGAACACTACTGATTTTTGCATGTTGATCTTGTACCCTGCCAGTTTGCTGCATTCATTTATTAACTCTAGTATCTTTGCTATAGATTTTTCAGGACTTTCTACACATAGGATCATGTCATCTGCAAACGGTGAAAGTTTTACTTTTTCCTCTCCAATTTGGATGTCTCTTCTTTTTTCTTGCCTAATTACTCTAGCTAGAACTTCCAGTAAATGTTGAATATAAAAGGTGATAGTGGGCATCCTGTCTTGTTTATATCTTAGAGTGAAAGCTTTCACTCTTTCCCCATTGAGTATGATGTTAGCTGTGGGTGTTATCATAGATTGTCTTTATGGTATTGAGGAAGGTCCCTTCTATTCCAACATTTTTGAGTGTTTTCATCAGGAAAGGATGTTGAATTTTGTCAAACGTCTTTTCTGCATCAATTGAGATGATCATGTGGTTTTTCCACTTTGATTCATTGGTGTGGTGTATACATTAACTGATTTTCTTGTATTCAGCCAGCCTTGCATACCTGGAAAAAAACCCACTTTGTCATGATGTATAATTCTTTTAATGTGCTGTTGGATTTGATTTTTGAATATTCTGTTGAGGGTTTTTGCATCTATATTTATTTAAGAGATGAGTCTGTAATTTTCTTTTCTTGTAGTATCTTTGTCTGGCTTTTGTATTAGGGTGATGTTGGCTTCATAGAATGAGTTAGGTAGCTTTCCCTCCCTTCAGTTTTTTTTAAAGAGTTTGAGCAGGATTGGTTCTAATTCTTTCTTGAATGCTTGGTAGAATTTACATGAGAAGCCATCTGGTCCTGGACATTATGTTAAGCAAAATTAGCCAGAAACAAAAGGAGAAATACTGTATGGTCTCACTAATATGAACTAATATTAATGAGGAAACTTTGAGAGTTAAAACTGAGAACACAGCTTAGCAGAAGAGTGTAGAGATCAGTCATTTGATGCTGGAATTTACAGTGTTCAACAGGATTGATTGTATAGATCCAGAAATGGACAGCACAATATTGTAAGTACACTGAACAAAGATGATTTTGAGTATGGCTGAAAGATACCTTGTCATGCAGATGCCAGTGGCAGGACCCACCTCAACCCTTCCATAGGGCAAGAGCTGGTGGGAGTTGTAAGCTGAGTAGGCAGGAGTTGTGTGTGGTGACCACCCGGGAGGGCACTGGACTTATCAGAGGCAGCTGGGTAGCACAGCCCCTGCATCAGTACCAGGCACTGGTGGGGCACCCAGGACACCCAGGCAGAGGCTCTACAAGCCTGACATGGAGTCTGGGCAGGCCACCACCTCCTGACATCCTTGGGGGCCTTACTCCCTTGTGGTAGCCACCAGCTGGGCCAAAAACCTCATGCCAGAGGCACCAAGAGGTTGGGTGCGGAAGGTGGGTATGCTCTAGGTTTCCATTAGGAAGCTAAAAAAATAAAAAGCAAATTTGATCTAAGTAAATTAAAGCAAGGAGATAATACAGATAACTACAGAAATTGTTGAAATAAAGTAGAAAAAATAAAAACTGGGTTATTTGAAAAAACGAATTAAATTAATAAACTCTAGTTAGACAAATTATGAACATAGGAAACACAATAAGAGTATTGACAATGAAACGGGAACATAACAAGACCTGAAGTCATTAAAAAGAAAAGAAAGGAATATTATGAACAATTCCATGCAACTAAATTAAACCATTTAGACAAAATGGAAAATTTCCTTAAAATACACAAATTGCCAAAACAGAGGAAACAAATAATCTGAATTGTCCTACAAAGAAATTAAATTTGTAATTAAAAATTTTCATATGAAAAACAACAGGCAAATGATTTCTGTGCTGAAAACTATGAAACATTTAAGGGAAAAAATAATCTTCCCAAATCATTTCAGAGAAATAAAAGCAGAGGGAATATGTCAGAACTAATGTTTTTGAGCCAGCCTAATTCTAATAATCAAAACCAGGCAATGATATTGAGGAACAAGAGAAATTATGGAGCTGATGAAATTTTTAGTATCTTGATTGTAGTGGTGGTTTCATGACTGTTGGCATTTGTTAAACTCAGATCATCCATCAAAAAAGGATGAGTTTTACTGTATGTAAACTAAACCTCAATTTATTAAAAATGTGGCATATACACCCAACTGAAATTATGCAGCTATAAAAAGGAATGACTTTCTGATAATTGTGACAACATGGACGAACCTTGAAGACACCATGTTGAGTGAAATAAGCCAGACACAAAATAAGAAACAAGAATATAAATTAGAATATAAATTAACAGGGAGCAGAGTGGGGATAGGAAATTTGGAAGTAAGGCTTACAAAAAAAAATTAACAGAAATTTCTGAGCCCAGGAAGTCAAGATATCTGTGGCAGAAGCCATACCTGGCCTCAAAAAGTGAGCATCAAGGGCAGAGAATCTTGGAGACCCTGATGCACAAATTCCTGTCAGTGATGGAAACGGCTTAGGCTGGTGTTCTAAACCCTGGCCCTTCTTGGGTGCTTTAAACAGAGAGAAGGACAAGTGCTGAATGGACATCCCATAGTTCAGTGCTCAAGAGAATAAAGCAAGACCCTCAATACCATCTGGTAGTGTCGGGCACTTGAAAAGATGGGTGGAGCCTGAGAACAAAGTGATTCCTGTTTCAGATAAGCCAAGAACAAGGACTACAGATGTGACCATATGTTCTGTTTTGCACCTGCTGCTCAGACATCCAGACATCACAGTCTTTTACTCTGAAAAGGGACCATTTGTTTGATAAATCCAACTATCAGACTTCTGGCTCCAGTCAAGATGGAACTGCATCATTCCTCACTAGTCCTCTCTCTTACAGAAAAAATCTCAGGCATAATACAATATAGAAAAGGCTCTGAATCATGGAAAGAAAAAGTTGAGCAGACTAAGGATTTCAGGACTTGAGGGAAAATGTGGTGGTGTCTCCCACATATGCCAAGCAGGGTGCTAGAAAAGCCCACAACCCAGAACCAACAGGTGCGAAGATGCCTGCCCCTCTCACCAAATGACCAAGGAAAGGCACAACAAAAAACGTTTTTCATAATACTGACACGCCCAAACAATAAAGGAAAAGCTGCCCAAGTTGTCAGCAGGGCTGAATAGGGAGCTAAATATCCACCTCAGCTGTCAGGAAGAAGCTAGAGTGATGCAGCAGGAGTTAGTGCTCTGCTTTTGTAGGGGTTATGTCAACAGGGCCCACTGGGGAGCTCAACTTCCACCCTCACACAGCAACAGTGAGGTAGAATGACTCCAGGTAAAGCAGTGCTTATCAGCCCTTTGCACCCCCTCCATTTGCGCCCTCCCTGGTATCAGCAAGACCAAGCAGGGAGCTGGACATTCTATCCTACCTGTCAGGTACCAGATGGGGGTGGGGCAAGGTGAGGTAAGTGGGACCAACCAGGGCTCTTTCTGCTGGGGTGGTGTCCGGTAATCCCAGGAGGGAGCTGAACAGAAAAAAATGTGGTGGTGGACTGATATACTACACTTCAACAGGGTGACTGCAAACAGAAGTATCGATAAAATCTACAGTCACGCAAGATAACATACAGTGTCCATGGTACAATGAAAAATTACTTGTTATATCAAGAACTCACAAAATTTCAACATGAAGGAGAGAAGACAATCAATAGATGACAACACTCAGGTAACACAGGTATTGAAATTATCAAGAAGAATTTTAAATTATATGACTGCCCTAACTGTAAACAAAATGCAGATCAGCTTCCAGTCTCTCCACTCTTTAATTAAGCCTGTTATCAAAATTAACTCCCAATATTTTCATTTTAAATAGATATATCTCAAAACAATTCAAACCTCTGGGTGCTTTCCTAAATTTTGCCACTTGTTTGGAGCAAATAATATATTATTTTGGTATTTCAGCAATCAAAATTTGAGGAATACCTAAACCAACCCCATGTAATGGAGTGAAAGCATTTCAGACTTTGAGATATTTAAATTGGTGTTTTGAGTCACTTTCTGCATTAGGTTTACATCCTAAGTAAGCAATCATGTACATCATCCTTTGTTTTATTTTCAGTTTGGGATTTATTGGCATGAACGAAACATCCCAAACCTCATCCTGATTATATGAATCAATCAAATACTGGGTTACTTATGGGAAAGAAGGAATGCTGTGAGAGATGGCCTGATTAAATTATACGGCCAGTAATACAAAGCAAACAGGCAGGTAATAAATAAGTCACATGTTCAACCTAATGTAAAAGTTTCACAAACACACAGGAACATTTGGATTTTGTGTTATCCGTATAGCAATAATTGCTCAATAGGCATGAACACATTTCATATTTCTTAGAGAATATTTAGATAGTCACTGATCACAGAATAAAATCTTTCACTGCATAGAAATATTGAAGTAACATCTCAAGGTTTGCTATAAAGGTATTCCTATCTGAGACTAATAAGCTGAGAAACAAAGGCTGAGAGAATCCATTGCTAGCAGACTTGCTTTACAAGAATTACTAAAGGAAATCCTTCAACTTGAAAGGAAATGATACCAAACAGTAACTTAAATCCACAAGAATAAATGAAGAGCAATAAAAAATAGTAACTATGTGGGTAATTATGAAAGATGACAAATTTTGTTTTGCTTTTTCCTCTTAATTTCTTTAAAAGACACAGGAGTTCAGGATTGGCCTGAAGTAGAATGGTAAATTAAAACCAATCTTGTAAACCCAGAGCAGCCATAAAGAAACTAAAAATTATGTTGCCAGAAAATCAACAGAGGAATTAAAATGGTTGTCCAAAACAAAATATTTAACACAAAAGAAGGCAGAAAGGAGGAACAGAGGAAAAAACACATCCATACCCACAAACATGAAACCATGACACAGAGGGTAAAAAACAACAAATGGAAACCATAACTGTACCCATTTATCATAGTTACATTTAATATGAAAGTACTAGCACTCCAATCAAAAGGCAGATATTGTCTGAGTGAACAAATCAGTATGCTTTAACTATATGTTGTATACAAGAGACACCTTAGATTCAATAAAATAAATAAGTTGAAAGCAAAAGGATAGAAAAAGATACGCCATGCAAGCTGGGGTAATTGTAATCAATATCACAGTTTACTTTAATGCAAGACATATTACTAGAGACAAAGAGGGAACTTCATAATGATAAAATGGGCAATTCATCAGGAAGACATAATTATAAATGTAAGTACCTAACTACAGAGCCCCTAAATCATGAAGAAAAACCTAACTGAATTGAAAAGAGAAATGTGGTGTTTTGGAGATGTTATTTACCCCAGAAAAGCCATGTTCTTTTAATCTATCCCTGTGGGTGCAGACCTATTGTAGATGGGACATTTGATTAATTATTTCAACTGATATGTGACCCAGGCCATTCAAGGTGGGTCTTAATCCTTTAATGAAGTCGTTTAAGAGAGAAACGACCAGAGCCATCTGGAGAGAGAGACATTGTAACCAGAACCCAGGAGAGAAGGAAGAGCAGACATCGCCATGTGCCTTCCCATGTGACAGAGGAACCCCAAATGTCAGCAGCCGTTACTCAGAGAAGGTATCTTGCTCTTGATGTTTTAATTTGGACATTTTCATGGCCTTAGAACTGTAAACTTGTAACCTAATAAATCCCCATTGAAAAAGCCAACCTTCATAGGGTATATTGCATTCTGGAAGCTTTAGCAAACCAAAACAAGAAATAAAGGGTTCAACAAATTTTTGTTTTTTTTTAAATTTAGAATTATCTTTATCTTTTTTTAAAACTTTTTTTGGGGGGAAATATATACATAGAAAAGTGATAACTTTCAAAGTATGATTTAACAAGTACTTATAAATTTCAAAGAATGTTATGGGTTACAGTTCCACCATTGCAGTTATTTCCTTCTAGTTATTCTAATACCCCAGGAACTAAAAGATTATACTTATATAAAGATTGTGTTCATAATCCTTTGTTAGATCCTATCTTGTCTGTTGCTAATCCTCCCTCTGATTTGATCACTATCTCAATCTTCAGGAATATTTGTGAAGTGACTGCCCTAACTTGTTCATATTGAAAAGGGGTGTAGACATTATGGGGAAGGAGGATGTAACTGGTTGATGTTCTTAAAGAATCTGTTGCCTCTGGGTATTGGGACTTATCTGGCATAGGAAAACTGGAGGGTTTAAGTTTCTGAAAAATAAACTTGAGTGAAATTTTTATAGAGTATCAGACAGGGACCTGGGTATTCTTTACGATTTTCAGGACTACAGTTGATTTGGGTTTGGCATACTGTGGCTTCTTGGAAAATCTAGCTGAGGCTTGTTTAAGAGTAACTTTCAGGAGAGACTCTCAAATCTATTTGAAATCTCTCAGCCACAGAAACTTATTTTCTTACCTTTGATTTCCCCCATTTTGGTCAAGAAGGTGTTCTCAATCCTTTGAAGCCCAGGCCAGGCCCATTCCTGGGAGTAGTGTCCCAGGAATATCCTAGGGAATTATCTGGACCTCAGCTTGACTTAGCTGTGTGTGGGACCCTTTCATCCTCTGATAAATATTGTAGTTACCAAGATGAAGTATAGTTCCTTCTAAGGTAAAAAACAATGCAAACTAGTCTGTTCTTACAGTGCAGATATTTGACCCAAAAATGTCAATCACTGACCCATTAGAAGCAACAGAAGCATGTTCACTTACCCCAAATCACATTTTTCTATACCGTTTCAACCACTGGTCTCCATGACTCAGCCATAAAATACCCAATACTTTGTCCAATCCCCTAAAACAAAATCCCTCAGACACAGTAACTCATGCCCACAACCTCCCCAATTGATAGATAAATTATTTCCCTTAATTTTACATGGGATGCATTCAGCATCATGAAATATCTGCCTCTCTACCAAGGGGTTTTATACTTCTAATAAAGACGTTTCTCTCTTATTTTATGTTTTCATGACTGTTCCTTTTTATTTCATGTCTTCATGGTTATATTATTTTTTAGAACGCCAAGGCTTGTTTCACTGAATGATAGTGCAGAATAATTACAGACTTAGTGTTTCATTCCTATGAAGTCCATTCATTTTATTTAATGTATAAATTACAAATTAAGGCACTCCTACATTGAGAACATAGAATTACTCATGTGTTAATTTCCCTGGCTTGCTTATGACTTAGAGTGGTAGATGTGGACACTCCATTTCCATTACATTATATTGTGAGCTTTCATATGATGTATCATCAGGCCATCTACTAAGGGTTTTGCTACACAGATGATATTCATGCAAATTCTCTCATGTATGAATTTCTTTATATTAACTAAAATAGTACACATAGCTAAAGGACCTACCATATTGACTGTAAACAGTGTTTCTTCAGTATGTGTGTTCTCTGGTGTGTTTAAAGCTATGGCTGAAGCCCTTCCATTTTTAAAATGTGTGTAGTGTGAGTTCTCTCATTTCATCTAAGGTCAGAATATTGACTGAATGCTTTCAGTCTATATGAATAATTTCATGTTGTCTAAGAACAGAAAAATTAAGATTTTAAATATAGATGAGACTCATAGCTTTTGCCCACTATGCAGTCTCTCATGTTTCCTGAGGGAAGAACTCTGAGTGAAAGCTTTTCCACATAGATGACATTCATAGGGTTTCTCTCCAGTGTGAGTTCGCTCATGTTGTCTGAGAGCAGAGCATTGAATGAAGGCTTTCCCACAGGTATGGCATTCATAGGGTTTCTCTCCAGTATGCATTCTCTCATGTTTTCTGAAATAAGAGCGTTCACTGAAGGCTTTCCCACAGGTATGGCACTCATATGGTTTCTCTCCACTGTGATTTCGCTCATGTACTCTAAAATAAGAATATTCACTGAAGGCTTTCCCACATGTATGGCATTCATAGGGTTTCTCTCCAGTATGTGTTCTTTCATGTTTTTTAAGATGAGAATATTGACTGAAGGCTTTCCCACATAGATGGCATTCATGGGGTTTCTCTCCAGTATGAGTTCTCTTATGTTGTTTGAGAATAGAGCATTGACTGAAGGCTTTCCCACAAGTAGGGCATTCATAGGGTTTCTCTCCAGTGTGTGTTCTCTCATGTTTCCTAAGATCAAAATATTGACTGAAGGCTTTCCCACATAGATGGCATTCATGAGGTTTCTCTCCAGTATGAATTCTCTTATGTTGTCTGAGACCAGAACACCCACTAAAGGTTTTCCCACATAGACTGCATTCATAGGGTTTCTCTCCAGTGTGAGTTTTTTCATGTTTTCTGAGGCCAGAACAATCAAAGAAGGCTTTCCCACATGTTTGGCATTCATAGGGTTTCTCTCCACTGTGTTTTCTCTCATGCAGTCTAAGATAAGGATACTGGCTGAAGGCTTTTCCACATGTATGGCATTCATAGGGTTTCTCTCCAGTGTGAGTTTTCTCATGGCGTCTGAGGTGAAAATGATCAATGAAGGCTTTCCCACAGTTATGGCATTCATATGATTTATCTCCAGTGTGTGTTCTCTCATGTTTCCTAAGATAAGAATATTGACTAAAGTCTTTCCCACATAGGTGGCATTCATAGGGTTTTTCTCCAGTTTGAGTTCCATTGCATTGTCTGTGACCAGAGCTTTTAGTACAGGTTTTAGAACTTTGATGGCATTCATCTGATTTATTTCTAGTGTGAATTTGCCTATGTTGATTAAAAGATGACTGGTCACTGAGGAGTTTTCCAAGTGGTTTGCTTAAATACAGTTTCTTTCTCATGGAAATTAATGCATGTTGAGTTGCCATGCAGCTGAGAGTGGAATGTTCTTGCAAATAATTACATTGAAGGAAATTCTTTTGAGGGTGAGATATCTGCTGCAGAGAGAAGGATGAAACTATAAAACGTTTGTCCATATACATATAATTCTTCATTTCCTGCCATATGAATTTTTGACTAATCATGCAGTGACAGTCTCCAGTTAAGATATTCTCCATGTTAGTTTCATATACACATTATGCACCTTCATGCATGGAGATTTTCTCTACTATACCATCCTAATTGCAGAGGTATCCAATTAATTTGAACTTCATGATATTCAAAATATTTGTATGTGAATCATATTTATGCAAACATGTTTTTATAGACACTTAGCTTGGAGTTCTACGTTCAGTCTAATTTTACCCTAAATTCAAACTATCAGAGATTTTGGATGGATAAGCATTTAACTCTAACATTGACTACAGCTAGGTGATTGTATCGAATTCCTAATTTAGTCAATCTCCAGGTATTTATTTGGAAAACTAGAATTTACATCAAAGAAGCTTACCAATGACATGATGTTAGAATTGTCCTTCCTGCAGGTAAGTTGCATGAATATTATTTCTTGCTTTTTACAGCCACTTCTCCTGCCTATAATATTGAGTAAAAAAACACAATAAATTGTTAGAGTAGCTTTATGAAAATGAAAATGTTGGAAAGTCACAAATACCCCTCTCTCAGTATGTTTCAAAGACAGACACTTGGTTGAGAAAGTATAACAAATTAAGGAATAGTCTGGCAGAAGAAAGCATTATAGGACATTAACAACCTGAAAGGTTTTCATGACTGATATATGAGAAAAATAAAGATGTTGGGATGTCAGGGAGGTAAAAAGAGGGAAAATCCTCCAGGAATAATACCAAGAAAAGGCTCATTATGTGAAAGTTAAATTCCAATAGTACATGAATATCCCTTTCCCAAAGTCAGACACTTAAATAGAGCATTTCAAGAACACAGAATAATAACCACATATGAAGAAAGTCTCCCCAATATCCTTGCAAACATTTGAGAAATCAAAACTCACTTAAGGAAACCTGAAGTTGGCATTTCCAAGGACCTACTCACTAACTGACAAGGCCCCTGAACAACTGATGCACATGTTCCTAGAACTCACCTGGACTCGGGTTTTGGAAAAATCCTATTTCTTCTCTCCACACTTCTTCTCCTTGTACCAACTGGGAAAGCACATCTGATTTGTAGACCTGACATCCTATTTGTAGGAAAAAAGATATCTGGAACTTGAGTTAAGTGTTAAGTTATCATGTCCATGTCAGGCTACAAAAGCAAAACACAAGCACTGAACATCAGCAAGGCAAAAGTACTCTGAACACAGAACAATGACTATTTCTCCAACAAAAGGGTAACTCTTGACCATGTTCCCATTACAGTGGGGACCTATGGTCGTGACTCCCCATGCACAAGTTCAAAGAGAGACCACAGAATCCTCCATATTCTAAATGAGGGAAACTTCTGTTTTCACACTTATTTTTTTCAAACATAATCCAATAAGAAAAAACATTACATTCTATGTGGAAAATGATATATGTGGTATTTTTACTATTGTGTACTGAAGCCTTAGGATAGCCCTTAAAGCAGAATAATTATTTCAGAATGTTTAGTCACTTAATTATCCATTCAAAAATTATTCAGTGACTTCCCAGCACTGCTCTGAGTGTTGGATACTGCGTTTCAAGAAAAACATTAAGTTGTGGTCAAGTAGATTAAGTTCTATTGGAGTGAAGTAGCTGTAAGCAAAATATTAGAAAGCGTATTTCATTTGAGGGTTGAATGTGTTATAAAATGATTTAAATGTATACATGAAATAAAATATTAAAATATAATATAAAGAACATTAAAAAGGTAATAAAATATTGAGAAACAGACCTACATACTTGAAATAAATAGAAGATAATATGATAAATATGATAGATACATAGGTAGATGGAAGATAGATTAGATGATTGATACATATTGATAGATATATTTTCAGAGACTCACCCACTGAGACCAGATGACTGATATTCTCCAGCATCACTTCTCTGAATAGCTTTCTCTGGGGTGTGTTTAGCAATGCCCACTCTTCCTGGGTGAAGTCTACAGCTACATCTTTTAAGGTCATTAACTCCTAAAATATCATGGAAATTTAGGTTCACACAAGTCCATCCTTACTGTGCCGGTTTGAATGTATTATGTCCCCCAAAACACCATGTTCTTTGATGCAATCTTGTGGGGCAGATGTATTAGTGTTCATTAGGTTGGAAACCTTTGAGTGTTTCCATGGAGATTTGACTCAATCAACTGGGGGTGAGACCTTTGATTGGATAATGTCCATGGAGGTGTTACCCCACCCATTTAGGGTGGGTCTCAATTGAATCACTGGAGTCCTATAAAAGTGTTCACAGACAGAAGGAGGTACTACAGCTAAGAGGGACATTTTGAAGAATGCACAGGGGCTCACAGAGGAGCTGGAACAAAACCTGGGATCAGCAGATGACAGCCATGTGCCTTCCCAGTTAAAAGATATTTTCCGGATGCCACTGGCCTTCCTTCTGTGAAGGTACACTTATTGATGCCATAGCTTGGACACTTTTATGGCCTCAAGACTGTAACTTTGTAACCAAATTAACTCCCTTTATAAAAGCCAATCCATTTCTGGTATTTTGCATAATGGCAGCAATAGCAAACTGGAACACTTACCTAAGTCCTGATGCTCAAAATGACAGCACTAACGAAGCAGAGACTATGTTTATAAAGCTGCAAATCTGTTTGCAGTTCAAGTAAGATCACTCTCAAAACTGAACTGCAATCTGCTTTTCAAATATATTCACACATAGACATTCTGAATACATACAACTCCATTGTAAAGGAATACCACATGGCATGTGGTATGATACATACCTGGAAATTTCCCAAGAGATTTTAATTATGACTTCCCGATGGCGATTATGATACTTTGTCTAGAGCATCCATAACTAAAATACTCTTTTTCACCAAAAGAAAAAAGCTGCATACTTATAAGGCAAGAAATTTCCATGACATATTTTTCAAAAAATGACCAAAGTTAGATTATTCCCTTATAGGGAAGACCTCACTTTCCTCTCATTTCAAAAATTGTTTAACATTGTTATGCATTTGAACAGATCCAATATGCTGAGTTAAGCACTTTCTATCTAAATTCAATTCAGTGGTCTATTATTCATTAAAATGGCAGCGAACTTTGAAGCAATATGTAGAATTCTGGAGAACAAAACAGGTTTCATACAGAACTCTGAATCACTAAGTGCTGTCCCCCTCAATTCTAAATAATTCAGTTGTTCATTATAATGTTCAGTCCAGCTGGTTCAGGATCACAAGTCAGGGACCCTTCAGGTGGCTGTACTGAAAGATGGCCCTAGTCTGACCATTCCTGTGTTAGGAGACCTGCTCTGAATGTTTTCTGGGGTCAACAATACCAGTTTTCATTGTCCCTCTTATATTTTCACCTCATCTGTCTGTTCAAGAGTAAAAGAAGCCCCTTCATTGCTTGTGGATTCTTCAATTCTTCAAAAATTTTCATAGTGCCATAAATTTCATTCTACCTAAGGAAGCATTACTTCCTATACATTGCATCCAATTATTAAATTTGAAAAACCTGATTTACAAAAATTTAAATGGGAAATTGGGAACACTTGTAAGGAAAATTTCACTTTTCTTTTTTTGAGAATTTCAAAATGTGCAAGCCTACCATCTGCTGGCAAAAGTGGTGTAATTTCAGTTAAAGAACTCCCTACTCACCCATGGTTGCATTGTCAATAGCTCAGCTGGCAAACGTCTTCCTCTGGATTTTCACTCACAATCAGACATGCAGTAGGTGAGCAAACCTGAAAAACAAGAAAAAGACTTCAGACTAAACTCTTGACCACAATTTGCAGACTCACTTGTCATGAAACCCAAACCCCTCACCTAGGAGGAAAATGCAGTTCAAGCAACAGGAACATGAAGTGGCTCCAAGACAAACAGGAGGAGGTGACTCCCAGAGTCAAGACATAGCTTGTCCTGGCTTCTCTAGCAAATAATGAAGATATGAATACCTTCATTTTACAGATAAGAACAATGAAAATCATTGAACTGCATCTATTAATTATCCCACAGTGTTCAGAGACTTTTAATTCCCTCATTGATTCCAAAACATAGGAATTACTAAGCCATTTCTCATCTGGAATTAGGTCTCAACCATTAGAGAAAGCAGTCTGGAATTTTTCACATATAACTATGCTTGGTTGATGCACTACCATTGTTCTCCAAAATGAATCCTTTTCCCCTAGACTCTCAACTTCCTCCTTGCTCTAATCTGCACCTTCCCTTCTGGGTACACTTGTCCGAAATCATCGTGTTTCTTTCACATGTGATGTTTAACAACATAACTTCCACTACATTTGAGTTCTAGATTTTTACCCCAATGGATTTGGATATCAACCAAGACACTACATATTTCAATATGGTGTTGAACTATTCAAAGCCTTGTCTGATTTGGAGGGATTAATGGCTTCCACCTTGCAAATCTAATCATTAAAATCCTCTGCATCAGAAAATAGCAGAAGCATATAATGTCATTGTCATGTCTCAAAATCCTCTTAGGAGGTGAGAAGATATAAAATGAAGGGATTTGGGAGAAAATCTATTTGCTCCCTGTGCTGGTTTGTATATATTGTGTCCCCCAGAAAAAGCCATATTCTTTAATGCAGTCTTGTAGGGGCAGATGTATTAGTGTTGATTAGGTTGGAATCTTTGGATTAGGTTGTTTCCATAGGAATGTGACCCACCCAACTGTGATTTTCATGGAGATGTGGCCCCACCCTTTCAGCATGGGTCTTGAATAGTTTTACTGGAGTACTTTAAAAACAGCCACACAGGTCCAGGCATTTGCTGGCTGACGCTGATGCTTAGACATGCTTGGAGCTGCAGCTTAGACATTCTGAAGATGGCTGTTGAAAGCTGACACTGACATTTTGGAGAATGCTATTTTGAAACCCAACCTGGGAGCAAGCAGATGCCAGCCATGTGCCTTCCCAGCTAACAGAGGTTTTCTGGATGCCAATGGCCTTTCTCCAATGAAGGTAATTTACTGTTGATGCCTTACCCTGGGCACTTTTTATGGACTTAAGATGGCAACTTTGTAACCAAATAAACCCCCTTTACAAAAGTCAATCCGTTTCTGGTACTTTGCATAATGGCAGCATTAGCAAACCAGAACACTCCCTGATATTCTTGTGATGCGGTAGCTGAAATCTTTTCCTATATTAATCACCAATTGAAGCATTTCACATTTCATTATTTATATATGCAAACAGATATGTATAATGTACATTCACCTCTAAAACAACATAAATAATTACACGGACTTCACGGACAAATGATGTGTTGTAAGTAGAGGTAGGATTAACTTATCCATTTGTACCTGAACTTCAGAGAAAAATGGTTGCATTACATATACTTAGAGAATTACGTACTTTTTAAAAGTTTAATCCTCATACCAACCCTGATGATAAAGTTTAATTTACCCCATATACTTCTCAAGTACAATATTTCTGATGTCTCTGTATTTACCCCATCAGTCAATAAACATCTGACCATTTACCATATCTGCCCTCATGGGAGGTGTCACTAACTACCTGTATTCTCTGTTACTGCACTTGACACAGAACATTACTATGCTATTGCTTTAGGTCGAGTCCCATAGTTTTTGAATCTCACTCACATTACTAATTTCTTTCAGCAGATAGGACTAAGCTCATAATAATCAGATGAATGATGTGTTTTGACAAATTACCTCAATTTAGGACTGAAAGCTCTACAATCATTCCTGCATTCATATCCATTATTCTTTCTTTTTCTCATTGAAAAGGCAAGTTACCCCTGATTAAGTTGACTGTCTCCAATTGAATTCCTGTCTTTCCTATTTCCTCTGAAACTGTATTAGTTATTAAAATTGAAATTGTTACCAGCAAGCTCTCCTCTTATCACAATCACCTTATCATGTAAACTCCTTTTCTAGGTTGAAACAAAATGTCCCTGTACCAATTTCCTCCTTTATGCCTTGTATTAGGATTCTCTAGGGAAACAGAATGAACAGAAAATATCTGTAAATATTAGATTTTATAAAAGTGCCTCAGAGAATTGTGGGGATGCATGAGTCCAAATTCCATAGGAATGGCTGCAAGCTGGCACTACAATAAAGATTTTCAATGAATTCCCCAGGAGAGCCTGCTGACAGAAGTAGAGATGAAAATTCTTCTGCCTGCTGAAGCTATCACCTCCCCCTTAAAAGTCTTCAAGTGATTAAACATCTCTCTGCAGAAAACACTTCCCTTAGCCAACTGTAGATGTAATCAGTCATAGATGCAATCAAAGTACTTATGATTTAAGTCCATGAATTGTCCTCAAAGCAACAGAGAAGCTAGTGCTTGTTTGACCAGACAACTGGGCATCATCACCTGGTCAAGTTGACACATGAACCTAACCATCACATAGTTAATAATAGTTCTCCTTTCACAACAAAACTGCATGAGCACTTTTACCCTTTCCTCACACTGCATCAAATGATGTACTAGCATCACTAAAGACTCCTCTTAAGTCATGTTACCATCTCCAACAAGCTCCCCATAAATAAATCCAGTTTGTACTTCTCAGTATATAATTTTTGGAACCAAAGAACAATTGCAATATGACCAGCTTTGGGTAACATTCTTTTTTCTACACTTCTCTGACATCTCAGTCCCGAGTGTATTGAAGCTATTCTAGTCACCCCTTCCTCTTGTGTTCTGCATGGTACTCCTCAAACAATATTAAAACATCTCAAGATTCAATGCTGTTTTCTCTTCTCTCCCATCTCTGAAGTTGAATTATCTTGGGAAGTAAAAAAATCACATACCAATAAAATTTAAATATTTTAACACAACATAGGGAAATTAACAATTTATAAAATGGAAATGGGTAAGGCCAGCTCACAATTCATTGTTTGGAAAACTTCCCAGAATCCAGAATGAAGAGGGGACATTGAGTTCAACCCAATTGTGATAGAAGTTCCACAGAATAGTACGAATTTGCTCTCCTTCCAAAGTTCTGAACTATTCAGCATCTTTTTCTATGGGAGAATTCAACCTCTATTTTTATTCTCTTTGTATAGGGAAAAACACTTAATAAATGTGAGTAATACATTTCAAGGAAAAACCTTGATAGCACATATACTAAACCTAATGAAATCAGGGTTTCATTCCATGGGGCAAATCCTCTTCACCATAATTGAACTTACACGATTAATAAAAACTAAATTCTCATACCATGTTGGAAAACAAAGGATGATTTTAAAAGCTAATTAATTATGTTGTAGCTCATTCTTTATAACTAGAAATATTCAAGTTCTGGAGATACAACAGGGAACTAGATATGCTGGGTCTATATGGACAAAGCTGGAATTCTCTGAAAGAAGGCTAGGATTAAAAATAAAGGGGAGATGAAGAAATATAAAAACTTGTGATAGGCATAAACATGACAAAAATGAAACATGTTCCTGAAATGGAAGATGGGGTAGGGAAGTGGTGGGACAGAGGCCATATGGTACTCCCTAGGACTTGTTAAAGAGATTTACTAACTCTCCCAAGATAAAGTGGGAAGTCTATTTCATACATCTTTTTTTTTTTGGCAGAGGTAAAAATTAAAATTTAAGTACTTACCACAATGTACTACATACTTTGTTTTCTTACTAAGAATTTGAATTTATATTTGAGTGGAATTCAAAGGATTCATTTTAATTCCCTAATTTTAGATTTTTATATCTGAATATGGCTGCAAATATCACTAGAAAAACATTGAGATATATAAGCATATGCTGATGTATATATAAATATAATTTTTCTTTTATCAAAATAGGCAATTGTTTTCTTATGACTATTTGCATATTTAATGCAGAAGTTCACATACTATATTGCATATTCTAAGGAAATGGACCTCAAATGCCACCTGCACACTGAAATCTCCTGTGACCTTTAAGAAATTTTAATGCCTGGGCCCTATAATCAGAGATTCTGATTTAATTATTCCAGTTTGTGGTCTACATGTCTAGAGTTTGAAAAGTCCAGGTGTTTTTCGAACAGGCATTAGAATTTGAGAACTACTCTAAACAATCTGAGACTTCAAACAGGGCCTTGGAACTCAGTGTACAATAAGTGGATCAACAGCATTATCATCTCTGGGGGCTTGGTTGAAAAGCAGAATCAAAGGCCCCAACCCAGACCCAAGGAACTAGGAATAGCATTTTTACAAGATTCCAGGAGACTCATAAATACATTGAAGAATGGCCACCATTGGTTCACAATTCATTCCTGTCCCAGAGGTGTATGACAATCCTGTATTTTATGTATGATTATTCTCTAAACTCACATTAGAAAATAAATAAATTTTAAAAAATTTTAATGTGGACCAAAAAAATGAAGGGTAATTAAGACATTCCCATATAAATAAAACCTCAGTGTGTTTGTCACCAGCATATCAGCCCTACAAAAATGCCAAAGGAAGTTCTTAAGGTTGAAAAGTATGGACTGTAGACAAAAGATTGAAGTTCCATGAAGAAATAAAGATCTCCAGTAAAGGAAATATCATGGGAGATAAAATGCCATTACTATTGTTTTTTAGGGGTTAACAATCCCACTTTTTACATATTACAGGATCTAAAATAAAAATGCATGAAAACTAATGATTAATCAATGGTTTTGGAATTATGTATATAGGTAAATTGTGACAATAACTTCATAATGGTGGGAGGATGGAGGAATGTAAGAATATAGTATGTCTATGATATTGAAGCTAAGTTGATATAAAAATAAATGAGATTTTCATAGATATAGGGTGTTAAAGTTAAGTCCCATGCTAACTATAAAGAAAATAGTGGAAAAATATGCACAGAAAGAAATGAGAAGGGTTTCTAAAATGTTCACTATATGAATGGGGAAAGGATTTGAATGCACATTTATACAAGGAGGATGTATAGATTGCCAATAACGACACAAAATCATGTTCATTCTTCACCCTGTTAACCTGTATTCTATACTTTATGTCTATGAGTTTACATATGATTAGCACACATCAGTAAGATCATACAATATTTGTCCTTTTGTAGCTCACATATTTCACTCAGGATAATGTCCTCAAGGTTCATCCATGTTGTTGAGTGGTTCAGGACTTCATTCTTTTTTACTGCTGAATAATATTCTATCTAGGTATATACCACATTTTGTTTATCCATTCTTGTTTTGATGGACACATGGATGGCTTCCATATTTTGGCAACTGTGAATAATGCCACTATTAACATTGGTGTGCAAATGTCTGTTCCCATCCCTGCTTTCAGATCTTCTGGGTATATCCCAAGTAGTGAGATGGTCAGGTGGTAAGGCAACTCTCTACTTAGCTTCCTAAGTAAAACTTTTAAATAGAGTTTCAGAAAGGAAACTGGATATTCTTTAAGATTTTCAGGACTACTGTTGATTTGGACTTGGCACACTATAGTCATTTGGAATATCTAGTTGAAGCTTGCATAAGAGTAACCCCCAAGATAGCCTCTCAAATCTATTTGAAACCTCTTAGCCACTGAAATCTTATTTTATTGCCTTTCTTTCCCCACTTTGGTCAAGGCACTCTCAATAACTTGATGCCAGGGCCAGGCTCATTCCTGGGAGTTGCGTCTCACATCACCAAAGAGACTTATTCCCCTGGGAGTAATGTCTGATGTAGGAGGGAGGTTAATGAATTTATTTGCAGAGTTGGGCTTAAAGACAAAGGCCACATTTGAATAACAAAAGAGGTTCTCTGGAGGTGACTCAGGCATAATTATAGGCAGGCTTAGCCTCTCTGTTACAGCCATAAGTTTCACAAGAGTAAGCCTCAAGTATGAAGACACAGCATATGTGCACACAGCATATATTCTGACCAAGATAAACAATGTCTCATATTATCTTCACTTAATTGTACAATCATCTCTTAATTTTAAACAATCACCATAACCCCAAACACCCCAAAGGTCCTATCAGGCCCTAATTATTTATCCCAAGTATTAGTGTGGTACTAGTAAAGTATTCCTATTAAATATAGTCCATAGTATGCAATAGGTAGTTTTTTCCATTTACCACTCTGTTGTTAACTCTTTGTACAGTGTGATACCTCAGAAGTTGATCATGTAAGCACTTCTTTGTATTTGTGGTGCTAATCTATGAGATGCATGCCTTTTACAAACCCCTTTCAATCATGTATGTCTTCAGTGTGGCACTGATACTTACAGTCCCATTAACAAAACATCAACACCCCTGTTCATTCCCATAACTTTAAGTTCAACCTCATTAACAGGTCTATTGTACATATTAGATAATCATTACCCCATATTCCGGTTTGCTAATGCTGCCATTATGCAAAATACCAGAAATGGATCGGCTTTTAAAAAGGGGTTTTATTTGGATACGAAGACACAGTCTTCAGGCCATAAGTGTCCAAGCTGAGGCATCAGCAATAGGGTGACTTCACTGAAGAATACTGACGGCATCTCGGAAAACCTCTGTTAGCTGGGAAGGCATGAGGCTGGATCTACTTGCTTCTTTCTAGCAGGGTGTTTGTTCAGTTTACTAATGCTGCTGCTAAGCAAAACACCAGAAAAGTAATGGCCTTTATAAAGGGGGTTTATTTGTTTACAAAGTTACAGTCTGAAGGCCATAAAGTGTCCAAGGTAAGGCATCTACAATAGGGTACTTTCACTGAAGGATGGCCATTGATATCTGGAAAACCTCTGTTAGCTTGTAAGGCACATGGCTGGTGTCCACTTGTTCCCAAGTTGCATTTCAAAATGGCATTCTCCAAAATGTTGCTCTTGGGGCATTTTGTCCTCTCTTAGCTGCAGTTCCTCTTCAAAATGTCACTCTCAGTTGCTCTGATGACCCTCTGCGAGTTCCTTTTATAGGACTCCAGTGAACTAATTAAGACACACCCTGAATGGGTGGGGTAACACCTCCATGGAAATTGTCCACAGTCTTGCCCACAGTTGATTGAGTCACATCTTCATGGAAACACTCAATCCAACTAATACATCTGTCCCTACAAGACTGCATTACAGAACATGGCTTTTCCTGGGGGACATAATATATCCAAACTGGCACAGCATTTCTAAGCATCTGCGGGTCTTGCCTTAGCTTCTCCAGGGAAAACTCTGAGCTATTATCTCCAAAACATGAACAAAAGTCTGCTTTTAAAGGCTGTCTCCAAAATGTCTCTCTAAGCAGCTGCACTGAGCTCTTTCTGCCTGAGCTCTTATAAGGCTCCGGTAAACTAATTAAAGTATTATTACCCACAGTTGGGTGGGTCACATCTTCACGGAAACAACCTAATCCAAAGATTCCAACCTAATCAACACTAATACATCTGGCCCCGTAAGACTGCATTAAAGATAATGGCATTTTGGGGGACATAATACATCCAAGCTGGCACACCCCTTCTCTAGCTTCTATCACTAGGTCCTGTATATTCTACATTGTAAGGCACCAATTTTACATTTTCAGGGAGAACATATTACTGATAACATACAATATCTCTCCTTTTGTATCAGACATATTTGACTCATGTCTTCAAGGTTCATCCATGATGTCACATGTTTCATGACCTCATTACCTTTTACTGTTCAATAGCATTCCATCATATGTACATATCACATTTTGCTTTTCTACCTGTCTGTTGAAGGCCAATTGGCTTCTTTCCATCTTTCGGCAATTGTGAACAATGCCGCTATGAACACCAGTGTGCAAATGTCTGTCGCTGTTTTCAGATCTTCTGGAGAAATTCCGAGTAGTGGAATTGTGGGGTCATAGGGCATCTCATTATTTAGTTTTCTGAGGAACAGCCATACTGTCTTCCACAGCTGCTGTACCATTATACATTCCCATCAGCAATTAATAAGAGTTCCAATTTCTCCACATCCTCTCCAGCATTTGTAGTTTCCTGTTTGTTTAATGCTGGCCATTCTTATTGGCTTGAGTTATCTCATTGAGATTTGATTTGCATTTCCCTAATAGCTAGTGAAGATGAATATTTTTTTTCATGTGTTTTTTTTTAACCATTTGTATTTTCTCTTTGGAAAAAATCTTTTCATATCTTTTGCCCATTATATAATTGGACTGTTTGTACTATTAGCATTGACTTGTAGGATTGCATTACATAGGCTGGATATCAGTCTTATCAGATATATGGTTTCCAAATATTTTCTCCCATTGTTTGCTGCCTCTTCACCTTTTTAACAAAGTCCTTTGAGGTACAGAAGCTTTTGATATTGATGAGTCTCCATTTATATACTTTTTCTTTCATTGCTTGTGCTTTGGGTGTAAGGTCTAAGAAGTTACCTCCTATTACTAATTCTTGAAGATGTTTCCTTACATTAACTTCTAGGAGTTTTATGATACTGTCTCTTATATTGAGGTCTTTGATTCACTTTGAGTTAATTTTGTATAGGGTGTGAGACAGGAGTTCTCTTTCATTCTTTGGATATGGGTACCTAGTTCTCCTAGCCCCATTTGTTGAAGAGATTGTTCTGTCCAAGTTCAGTGGATTTGGGGGCCTTATCAAAACAGTTGACCAAAGATCTGGAGTCTATTTCTGAATTCTTGATTCGATTGCATTGATCAATATGTCTGTCTTTGTGCCAATAGCATGCTGTTTTGACCACTGTGGCTCCATAATAGGTTTTAAAGTCAGGAAGTGTAAGTCCTTCCATTTCATTCTTTTTTAGAATGTTTTTGGCAATTTGAGGCCCCTATCCCTTCCAAATAAATTTGATTAGCTTTTCCAAGTCTGCAAAGTAGGTTGCTGGAATTTTGATTGAAATTGCATTAAATCTGTAGAACAGTTTGGGTAGAACTGACATCTTAACAATGTTTAGCCTTTCTATCCATGAACACAGATTATCTTTCCACCTGTTTAAGTCCTATTTGATTTTTTTTTTTTTTTTAGTTAAGTTTTGTAGTTTTCAGTGTAGAGGATTTTTTATGTCTTTGGAAAAGTCTGTTCCTAGTGACTTGAATTTTTAGTTGCTATTGTGAATGGAAATTTTTCTTGATTGCCTCTTCAGTTAGGACATTTCTATGCATAGGTACATTACTGAATTTTGAGCATGAATCTTGTATCCCACCTCTCTGCTGAATTTAACTCAAGTAGCTTTGTCATTGATTTTTCAGGATTTCCCAAATATAAGATTATATAATTTGCAAATAATGATAGTTTTGCAGCCTCCTTTTTAACATAAATGCCTTTATTTCTTAGTCTTGCTGATTGCTCTGGCTAGAACTTCTAGCACAATGTTGAATAATACTGATGTCAGTGGGCATCCCTGTCTTGTTCCCGATCTTAGGGGGAAGGTATTAAAACTCTCATTGAGTACTATGCTGGCTATGGGTTTTTCATACATGCCCTTTATCTTATTGAGGAAGTTTCCTCCAAATCCTACCTTTTGAAGTGATTTTACCAAAAAAAAATTTTGTTGAATGCTTTTCCAGCATCTACTAAGATGATCATTTGATTTTTCCATTTCAATTTGTTAATGTGTTGTATTACAATGATTGATTTTCTTCTGTTGAACCACACTTGCATGCCTGGAATGAATCCCCACTTTGTCATGGCATATGATTCTTATAATGCGCCTTTGGAAATCCAAAGGCGCATTATAAGATTTGCACATTATAAGATTTGCAAATATTTTGTTGAGAATTTTTGCACCTATATCCATTAGGGAGATTGGCCTGTAAGTTTCCTTTCTTGTAGTATCTTTATCCGGTTTTATTATTAGAATAATGTTAGCTTCATAAAATTAAATAGGTAGTTCCTTTTTTTCCCCAATTTTTTGAAAGCGTTTGAGCAGGAATTGTGTTTTTTTTTTTGGAAAGTTTGGTAAAATTTCCCTGTGAAGCCACTTGGCCCTGGGCTTTCATTTTAGAAAGAATTTTGATGACTGATTTGATCTATTTATTTGTGATTGGCTTATTGAGGTCTTCTATTTCTTCTCAGGTAAGTCTAGGTTGTTCATGTGTTTCTAGGAACTTCTCTAGTTCCTTTAAGTTGTCTAGTTTGGTGGCTTATAGTTGATCATAGTATCTTCTTATGATTTTTTAAATTTCTTCAGGATCCACAGTAATGACTGCTTCTCATTTCGGTTTTGTTTATTTGGGTCTTCTCTCTTTTTGACATTGTCAGTCTAGATAAGGTTTTGTCAATTTTTTTATCTTCTCATAGAACCAACTTTTGGTTTTATTTATTCGGTCCATTGTTTTTTGTTGTTGTTTTTCTCCAGATTATTCATTTCAGCTTTAATCATTGTTTTCTTTTCTTCTATCCACTTGTTTTAGGGTTAGTTTGCTGCTCATTCTCTAGCTTCTTCAGTTGCAGTCAGGTCTTTGGTTTTAGCTCTTTCTTCCTTTTTAATGTATGTATGTAGAGCTAAAAATTTCCCTCTCATCCCATAGGTTTTGATATGTTGTGTTATCATTTTCATTTGTCTCTACATATTTACTGATTTCTCTTGCTATTTATTCTTTGACCCACTGATTGTTTAGGAGTGTGTTTTTCAACCTCCATATAATCGTGAGAGTTCTAGTTCTTTGGTGGTTGATTTCCAGCTGAATCCCACTATGGTTAGAGAATGCACTTTGAATACTTTCAATCATTTTAAATTTGTTGAGACCTGTTTTGTGCCCCAGCATATGATCTATCCTAGAAAACATTCTAGGAGCACTAGAGAAGAATGTGTATCCTAGTAATTTGAGATGCAATGACCTATATAAGTCTGCTAAGTCTAGCTCATTTATCACATTGCTTATGTTCTCAATTTCCTTATTGGTCCTCTGATTATTCTATCTATAAAAGGTAGTCCTCTACAGAGAGATTCCAAAAGGAGCTGAGAGGTCACTCTGGTGGGCACTCTTACACACAATATAGACAACACTTTTTAGGTTCTAATGAATTGGAATAACTAGCAGTAAATACCTGAAACTATCAAACTACAACCCAGAACCCTTAAATCTTGAAGATGATTGTATAAAAATGTAGCTTATGAGGGGTGACAATGTGATTGGGAAAACCATATGCACCACACTCCCTTCTGTCCAGTGGATGAGTAGAAAAATGGTGACAAAAAAATGGCACCCAGTGTTCTTTTTACTTTAATTGGTCTTTTCAACTTTAATTTTTATTCTTATTATTTTTGTGTGTGTGGTAATGAAAATGTTCAAAAATTAATTTTGGTGATGAACGCACAACTATATAATGGTACTGTGAACAACTGAATGTACGCTTGGTATGACTACATGGTATGTGAATATATCTTAATAAAATTGAAAAAAAAAGTCCTCTACTGAAGTTGCCCACTACTCTTGTAGAAATTTCTACCACTCCCTTTAGGTCTGTCAATGTTTGTCTTACATACTTTGGAGCTCCTTGATTGGGTGCATAAATATTTGATTGTTATTACTTCTTGGTGGACTGTCCCTTTTATTAATATATAGTGTCATCGTCTCTTCTGGTATCTTTGTGCATTTAAAGTTATTTTGTCTGATAGCAGTAGAGCTACCGCTGATTTCTTTTGGCTGCAGCTTGCATGGAATATTTTTTTCCATTCTTTCACTTTTAATCTTTGTGTTGGTGAGTCTAAGATGAGTCTCTTGTAAACAGCATACTGATGAATTATATTTTTAATCCATTAAGCCAGTCTGTATGTTTTAACTGGGGAGTTTAATCCATTCACATTCAAAGTTATTAATGTAGAGGCAGTTCTTGAACCATCTCATCCTTTGGTTTTTGTCAGATCTATTTTCCCCACTCTTTTCTCCTTTTAAGTTACCCTTACAAATACTCTTCAGGTCTGTGCCCTTCTTCAGACCTTTCTCTCCATTCTATTTTTTTTTTTTAGCCAATAGAATTCCCTTTAGTATTTCTTGCAAGGCAGGTCTCCAGTTAACAAATTCTCTCAGCATTTGTTTCTGAAAATCTTAAACTCTCCCTCAATTTGGAAAGAGTGTTTTGCTGGAAAAAGAATTATTGGCTGGCAATTTCTCTCTTTCAGGATCTTAAATATGTCATACCATGGCCTTCTTGTCTCCATGGTGCCCACTGAATAGTCAGTCAGTACTAAGTCTTTCGTGATTTCCTTTGTATGTGGTGAATCACTTCTTTCTGCTGCTTTCCAGACTTTCTCTTTCTCTTCAGTATTTGACAATCTGATTAGTATATATCTTGGTCTGGGTCTATTTGGGGTTATTCTATTTGGCGTTCGCTGGGGTTCTTTGATTTGCATATTTATGTCTTTTAAAAGGGTTGGGAAAATTCCCCCCACTATTTCCTTGAATACTCTTCCTAGCCCTTTTCTCATCTTCTGGGACACCAATGATTCTTATATTTGTGTACTTCATGTTGTCCATCATTTCCCTGAGATCCATTTCAAATTTTGATTTTTTTCTCCATTTCTTTTTGAGTTCGTATTCAATTGCTGTACTGTAGTTCACGTGTTTTGTTTTTTTTTTTTTTTTTTTTTTTGGTGGGGAAAGCAATGCTTTTAATTTTTATTAAAATTTAAAAATCATTTTAAAATCACCTGAGTATATCCTTTGGCAAGTACAGAGAAAAGTAGGGCCCCTTTGTCCATCCTCCTCCTCCAATCCTATTTCCCTCCCCAGAGGTAGCATTGTGGTCAGGTTGCTATGTATATTTTTCAGAACTTTTTGAAAGGGGCAGCTGTACATCTATAGGGGATATGGTATTACTCTGTGTGTATGTGTGTTTTTATATTCTGCATTTCATTCTAACTTGCTTTTTTAAACTCAATATTAAGTTTTTGAAATCTACCCTATTTAACAAATACAGATCTAAGTTCATTCCTTTTAAACTGCCATACAGTATTCTGTCATGTGAATATACTAATTTGTCTTCTCCGTTCCTCTGCTGAGGGACATATGGGTTGTTTCTAGTTCTTTACTAATGCAGTGTTCATACCTGCTTCCTTCAGCTTGTGTGCATGTGCTTACCTAAGCTACATAACTAGAGGTGGAGTTGCTTTGCTGGATGAGAGGACTGACACAACATGTTAAATAAACTCTGCCAAAACTGAAGGTAGCATAAAATTGTGAATGTAACTAACACCATTAAATTATATATGTGCAGGAGGTTAAAAGCGGAAATTTAGGTTGTATATGTTACTAAAATGAACTCTTTAAAAAATAGGACTTACAACACAGTGAACCCTATTGTAGATGCTGAACTACAGTTAATGGTACAATTATAAAAATGTTCTTTCATGAATTGTAGCAAATGTACCACACTAATGCAAGGTGTTAATAGGGTGGTATATGGGAACTCTGTATTTTATGTATGATTTTTCTGTAAACCTACAACTTCTCTAATAATAAAAAAAAACTTTAAATAAAGAAACTGCCAAAAAAAATATCCTGCCAAATTGTCCTCTCAGCAGCCCCAGTTTACTCTCTGTATTAGTTTTCTAGGGCTGCTGCAACAAACAACCACAAGCAGTGTGGACTGAAACAACAGAAATCTGTTCTCTCATTGCTCTGCAGGCATCAAGGTTGATGCCTTGGTCAGCAGGGCCAGGCTCCCCCAAGGCTCTGGGGAAGAATCCTTCCTTGCCTCTTCCCAACTTTTGGTGATGGCTGGCAATCCTTGGCATTCCTTGTTTTGTGGCAGCAGAACTCCAGTCTCATGGCCTTCTTCAATTCCTATAAGGACACCAGGGATGGGGTTCAGGACCCCCTAATCCAGTATGACCTCATCTTAATTACATCTGCAAAGACACTGTTTCCAGCCAAGGTCACCTCCTGAGACTCTGGGTGGACACAAATTTGGGGGGGATGCTATTCAACCTGGTATATTCTCCAAAAAGCAGATGAGTGAAGCTTTGCGCACCACCCCCCACCAATTTTGCTCCATTATCAAATTATTTCATTTGCCTGTCTAATTAATGGGTGAAAAGCGGCATGTCCCTGTTGTAATTTGTATTTTCTTGATTTTCAGTGCTTTTTCTAATTGTCCCTTCTCTCTCCAGTTTGTGGATATATTATTCAAAGGGGAGGTGACAACTGGAAGGCAAAGCTCTGCTTCCAACTCTACTCCTTTCTGGGGCTTATTTGAGGAGAGATGAGTTTTCCTTAGGACAAGCCAGTTATAACTGAAAATTTCAGTCCTATTCCTAAGAAGCAAGCCACCGCCACTAGAGGCAGTCTTGTGAATTGGCAGAGCTGAAGAAACTTGTCAAAGTAGTACAAAACCTGGCTGTATAGAAGGGGAAAACAGGCAGAGGGAGAGGCAGGGACGGGGCCACGTGTGGTGACCCACACACTAGTGTCCTGACCTCCCTTCCCCTACAGCTCACCCCTCCTTCTGCTCTTCTTTCCCCAGGATGCCGGTGCCCTTTTGAGGGCTCCTCTTTGGGGAGACCATTCCCAGAGCAGGCACCCTCTTCATCCCGGAGCCCATCAGTGGTTTGGAACTCCTCTGCCACAGACCCAACTTCAACAGATTGGCCCAGGGCTGGGTCCGCAACCTCCTGGAGTCCGAGGAGCTGCAGCCCTGGTCGGAATCTTCAATTCCCCAATCTCGGGATTTGGATAACAGCTGGAGCCAAGACTTGTGGACAGTACTTCCCAGTTTACAAAGGGCCTTCACACACAAAGCCTCATTGCAAATTGCCTCAAAGGTCATGAAGTTCAGTGGTTCCCAAATGTGGCTCTGCTTCCAAATCACCTGGGGATGTTGTTTCAAACACAGATTTCTGGCCTGCCCTAGATTTGCAACATCAGAATCCCCCGGGTTGGAGTCTGTATTAGTAACCCATATTCCCAGGTGATTCCAGGGTAACTTGTCCATGGTTTGTGCCTTTAGGAATGCAAACCACTGATGGAATCTACCCTATGCCTCCTCTCCTGGCCACCCCAGTACTCTGGCTTATAGTCTTCTAATAATGATGCTCACTGGTAGTCTGTCTACCTTTACATAACTTTGATAATTAGAAAGTTTTTCCTTTTACTGAGATGCAGTCTCCCTCCCTCTGTTCATGCTCTAAACATTTAATAAGCCCCTGCTGGGTGCTAGACACTGCCAGCTCCTGGGAGGGTGTGCTGAATAAGCAGAAGGCCCTGCCCTAGCAGAGGAAAAGATAGTCAGGAGAAGGACTAGGAAGAAGGACTTGAAAAGTAGTAAATCACCTTAAACTTCCCTACAGCATGTTAACTGACAATGGAGGAACAAAGTAAGGTAGAGTAGGTCTCTAACCCTGGGTGGGTTGTGGAATTCAGGAAGGTTCCCAGAGGACTTGAGTGGGGTCCTGGAGGAGGGGTGCCTGTCCATCAGGGGAAGAGGGAGTGATGGGAGGGTATTCCTAGCAAGTGGACCAGCATGTGCAAAGGGGAGGAACTGTGCATAGGTGCAAGGTGTACTGGAGAAGGGAGAGGGCTATGTTAGGGGTCAGCAAGGGCCAGAGTAGGGTGGGCTTTCTTAAGGAAATGGAGGAGAAACTGGGGAGTTAAGGGTGAGGTTGCTATGGGGGAACTTAGCAGAAGTCAGGAAGACTGCAAGGAATGAGGCCTGGAACAGGGAGGTGGCCAGGAGGCTGCTAAGAAGGGACCATCCTTCTTGGCACATTTCAAGTTCTCCTTTCCTTCCACCTACCATTCTGAGAAGGTCCCTGGGTAGATCTTGTCCTAGTCCCCTCCAGGAGTAGTTTGGGGCTCTACTCCGGCTCATCAGGGAATGAGAGAAAAGAATGCCTCTCAGATCAGATGTCATGATGATGACAGTGATGATGGTGGTGATGATGGTGGTGGTGGTGGCTGCCTTTACTGAGTGCCTCAGTGCTTATTCTGGTAATAGATTCTCTACATGCCTTATTTCTTATCCCAGTACAACCCTGAGAGAAAGGTACGGTTATCCTCATTTTACAGATGTGGATACTGAGGCTCAAAGGGGGAAGTGACTTGTCCAGAGGCAGAGCCTAAATGAGAATCTGATTCCAGTGGGTGTCTCTTCACTGCACTGGGCAGCCAAGCCAATGCTAGTCACTCTGGAACCACCTAACCAAGGTATCCTACCTTACAGTTTAGGGATTAAGAGTGCAGACTCAGGAGTCAAACAAGGGGGGCTGCTCACCGTGTGAACATGGTCTGCTTCTCCATCTCCTTCTCCCCATCTTGAGGAAGCTATGAAAGTCCAGCTGGTTTCTGGGGTGGGTGGAATAGCGATTGCCTTGTCCTCTTGCTCTGGAGTTTCACTCTCCTTCTGGGCCTCGAGGGGCCAGCAGCCTGACTCTTAGAATTGCTCTCAATGGGTGTGTTCTCTTAAATTTGGAGGCTGCCATGTCTCCATGAGCTGGAGACCAGTCATTACAGTGTCTGTAATACAGAGGAGAGGAAGACCCTCACTGCTTCATGTTTGCTGTGCTGTGCTCCAGAGCCAATTGGCCCAAAGAGGAATGCCTGGTGGAAAGCATGCTGCACCCAAAAGCAAATCTTCATCCCTTTCTTCTTCTGATGAGGTGGCTTTTGAAGCTTACAGTTTCAAGGCTGAGAAAAATGTCCAAATCAAGGCATCATCAGGTAATGCTTTCTTTCTGAAGACCAGCTGCCAGCAATCTTGGACTCCTGTGCCACATGGCAAGGCATACGGCAGCATCTGCTCTCACTTATTCTTTTTATTTTTATTTTTTTTTATTAAATTCAGTTTTATTGAAATATATTCACGCACCATACAATCATCCATGGTATACAATCCACTTGTCCACAGTATGATAACATAGTTACGCGTTCATCACCACAATCTATCTTTGAACATTTTCCTTACATCAGAAAGAACCAGAACAAGAATAAAAAATAAAAGTGAAAAAAGAACACCCAAATCATCCCCCCATCCCACCCCATTTGTCCTTTAGTTTTTATCCCCATTTTTCTATTCATCCATACAGTAGATAAAGGGGGTGTGATCCACAAGGTCTTCACAATCACACTGTCACCCCTTGTAATCTGCATTATTATATAATTGTCTTCAGGAGTCCAGACTGCTGAGTTGGAGTTTGGTAGTTTCAGGTATTTACTTCTAGCTATTCCAATACATTAAAGCCTAAGAGGTGTTATCTATATAGTGCATAAGAACGTCCACCAGAGTGACCTCTCGACTCCATTTGAAATCTCTCAGCCACTGAAACTATTTCGTCTCATTTTGCATCCCCCTTTTGGTCAAGAAGATACTCTCAGTCCCACGATGCCGGGTCCACATTCATCCCCGGGAGTCATACTCTGCGTTGTCAGGGAGATTTACACCCCTGGGAGTCAGGTCCCACGTAGGGGGGAGGGCAGCGAGTTCACCTGTCGAGATGGCTCAGTTAGAGAGAGAGAGGGCCACATCTGAGCAACAAAGAGGTACTCAGGGGGAGACCCTTAGGCACCATTACATGCAAGTTTAGACTCTCTTTTGTGCTCTCACTTATTATTTCTGCCTCTTCAAATCTGCTAGTGTGTCTCTAGTATGTTTCAAATTTTATCTAGCCTCTTTTCTTTCCATAAGATCTACTATTTTTCTATTTGCTATTTTTCTATTTACTCTTATAAATTCTTCTTTATGCTCTTCTAGTCTTCTTGATATCTTTTATGTCTTTAGTCAACCTAGTGAATTTGCTTTGGAGATGTGTACGTGCTTCTTTGAATTATTGCTCTAAGTTCTTTGTCTCCTCTGGCTTTTTAACTTGTATGTTTGGCTTTGCATATCTTCTTAGACCTTCATATGCTTTGTGATTTTCTGTTGACTTTGGGGGCATTTGCTTATCTTGATAAGATTATTTTGGGATATGCAGAATTAGTTGGACATTTATAAAAAAATTAACAAAACCACAGCTGGCTGTAGTGCACTTTCACTGTCTTCCAAGCAGATGGCACTTGTGAGCCACCTCTTTCCCTGAAGCCCACTTTTCCCTGACTGTGGGTGGATGCTGGGCTGGATCCAAACCAGATGGACATCCAATCAGTGCAGAGGTTATCCATGGGCACTCAGACTGCCAATGCTGGGGGTGGGTGGTGAGCCCTGTGTAGTTTGGCAGAGAGTCCTCCTAAGAGTAGAGTGGCTCTGGTGATTCCGAGGACTCTGAGTGGACCAAACTTGAGCTGTGGGGCTATGAGTTTCACCCTCCTGGCCCTCTGTCAGCCAAAGTTAGTCTGCCTCCTAGTTGGGACTCAAGGTCCCTGCCTGCCACGCACCTGCAAGCTTCTGTGGTGGGGTAAGGACTCCTGGTGCTTCTGGGTGGAACCCTTGCTTATCCCTGCCTCTTGCCCATGCACACCATGGGCCACCAAGGAGGAAGCGTAAATACACCAAGTTTTCTGTCTGTAGTCAACACAGGTCTGCTGGTTCCTGAGTTCCCTCAAGGGAGCTCCTAACCATGGGGCTGAAAAGGGTTATCTCCCCAGCTAATTGTTGAGATGGGTGTGAAGGAATGAAGAGCTCCTCCCTCCCATGTTTGGCAGGCCTATTGGCCACTGCCAGCATTGGCAGCGATGCCAATTAAATAAACTTACCCCATCCTTTCAGATGTAAGTTCTGCAATCTTTCAACCAAGTCCCCAGTATATATTGTAGAGCTCCTTCTCCAGCTACACATAACCTGGAACCAATGTCCCAGTGATTTTGTGCCTTTTCTCTAGTTATTTCACAGGGTAGAAGTTTGCTCTGTCTCTCCTATTCCACCATCTTCTTTCAGTCTGTACAAATATTTAAATTCAGTCTAGATTCCTACAACTTCATGGGAGCATGGCTGCAGCAGTCTGGTCCTCAGGCATTCAGCCTCTATCCCAGGTTTGGTGGTGGGCCAGACCCAAGCCTACCCCAGGCTGAGCCCATATGGGGGCTCCAGCAGGCTTGGTCAAGCAGCAGTTCCAGGTTTGGCTAAATTATGTTTTTTCTTAAATAATTTAATTTTGAGATATATTAAAAAACCATATAATCATCCACAGGGTACAGTTGTTCACTGTATCATTATACAGTCATGCATTCATCATCACAATCAACTTTTGAATACTTTATCACACAAAAAAAAATAAGAATAAAAGTTAAAGTAAAAAAGAACACCCAAAACATCCCATGTCCCCCATCCCTCCCTATTATTCATTTACTTTTTGTCCTCATTTTTCTACTCATCTGTCCATACACTGGATAAAGGGAGTGGAACCCACAAAGTTTTCACAATCACACAGTCACACAGTGTAAGCTATATAGTTATACAATAGTCTTCAAGAATCAAGGATATTGGGATGCAGTTCAACACTTCCAGGTATTTCCTTCTAGTCATTCCAATACACTAAAAACTAAAAAGGGATATCTATATAATGCATAAGAATAACTTCCAGAATGACCTCTCGACTCTATTTGAGATCTCTCAGCCATTTAAACTTTATTTTGTTTCATTTCTCTTCCCCCTTTTGGTCAAAGAAGGCTTTCTCAATCCCCCATGCCAGGGCCAAGCTCATCCCAATAACTCAGTCCCACATTGCCAGGGAGATTTATACCATTGGGAGTCATGTCCCACATGGGGGAAGGACAGTGCGTTTACCTGCAGAGTTGGCTTAGAGAGAGAGGCCACATTTGAACAATAAAAGATGTTCTCTGGGAGTGACAGGCACAATTTTAAGTAGGCTTAGCCTCTCCTTTGCAAGCCCCAAGATTCAGGTCTGTCTTCTAAATTGGTAGCCCCCAAATGCTTGTAAGAATATCATTAATTCCCCAGGTTGGGAAATTTAATATTCCCTCATTTTCTTCCATCCCTCAAGGGAGGTTTCCAAATCTGTTTTTATTCTCTGCCCAAATTACTCTGGGATATATCAGGGCTTCACACTAACCTGTACAAACCAATCAGATTTTACTCCCTATTCAACTTTCCATGTAACTATGTTGTTTGAATAAACTGACCATACAAGTTAAGTTACATAGTGTGCTACAAAAAATATAGATTTTGCACCAATAAACATCTCTTCCTTTGGCTTCACATAGAAGTTGAAGTTTTAAAAACACCATCAATATCGTCCTTTACTCTTTAGTCTGATTTACCTTAGTCCTAATTATGCATTCACCACCACTTTCTATATAAGGACATTTCCATTTCTTCCACAAAGGAAGAGGAAGAGTGAAAAAAGAAAAAGAAAAGGAAAAAAGAATAAAAATGACAGCCAAAAAGCAACAAAAGCAAAAATAAAATTAAATACAATAAAAAAGTCAGAAAACACCACTGCAAAGAATCCCAAACTCCTCTGTACCGGTTTGGATGTATTATGTCCCCCAAAATGGCATGTTCTTTAAGGCAATCTTGTGG
Source organism: Choloepus didactylus (assembly GCF_015220235.1). Lineage (NCBI taxonomy): Eukaryota > Metazoa > Chordata > Mammalia > Pilosa > Megalonychidae > Choloepus > Choloepus didactylus. The sequence goes on from NC_051311.1 coordinate 166,998,570, forward strand.
GGGCAGACATATTAGTGTTGATTAGATTCGAGTCTTTGGATTAGGCTGTTTCCATGGAGATATGACCAACCCAACCATGGGCAACACTTTTGATTAGATAATTTCCATGGAGGTGTGGCCCTGCCCATTCAGCATGAGTCTTGATTAGTTTACTAGAGCCCTATAAAAGCTCACAAACAGAAGGACCTCAGAGCAGCTGCAGCTTAGAGAGACATTTTGAAGACGACAGTTTAAAGCTGATACAGACATTTTGGAGAACGCCATTTTGAAATGCAACCCGAGAGTAAGGAGATGCCAGCCACATGCCTTCCCAGGTAACAGAGGTTTTCCAGGTGTCAACGGCCTTTCTCCAATGAAGGTACCTTATTGTTGATACCTCACCTTGGACACTTTATGGCCTTAAGATTTTGTAACCAAATAATCCCCTTTATGAAAGCCAATCTATTTCTGGTGTTTTGCAAAATGGCAGCATTACCAAATGGGAAAATCCTCCCTAAAATACCCCTCTTATAGATATTTAGCTTTGGTATATTGCCTTTGTTACAATTAATGGAAACATATTACAATGTTACTGTTAACTAGACTATTTTACTTTGATTGTATTTTTCCCCAATACCACCCAATTTTTAACACCTTGCAAAGTTGACATTCAGTTGATCTCACTCACGTAAAAACATTCTCATATTTATACAATCACTGACCACTCTGGTTTCACCTAGTTATATCGATCCAGTCTTTATCTTCTAACTTTCTTTCTGGTGTCCTTGTTGTAGTTTGCTAACGCTGCTAGAATGCAAAACACCAGAAATGGATTAGCTTCCATAAAAGAGGGTTTATTTGGTTACACAATTACAGTGTTAAGGCCATAAAGTGTCCAAGGTAATGCATCAACTATCGGGTACCTTCACTGGAAGATGGCCAATAGCGTCCAGAAGACCTCTGTTAGCTGAAGGCACGTGGTTGGCGTCTGCTCCAGAGTTCTGGTTTCAAATGGCTTTCTCGCAGGATGTTCCTATCTAGGCTTCAGCTTCTCTCCAAAATGTCACTTGCTCTTGGGGCATTTGTCCTCTCTTAGCTTCTCCAGAGCAAAAGTCTGCTTTCAAAGGCCATCTCCAAAATGTCTCTGTAAACGGCAGTTCCTCTTTCTGCTCCTGAGCATTCTTCAAAGTGCCCCTCTGGGCTGTAGCAAGCCCGCTCCTTCTGTCTGAGCTTATATAGTGCTCCAATAAACTAATCAAGGCCCATACTGAATGGGCAGGACCACACCTCCATGGGAATTATCCAGAATTATCACCCACAGTTGGGTGGGACTCATTTCCATGGAAACAACCTAATCCAAATGTTCCAACTTAATCCCCACTAATAGGTCGGCCCCCACAAGACTGCATCAAAGAACATGGCTTTTTCTGGGGGGCATAATATATACAAACCGTTACATTCCACCACCCGGGCTCCAGAAAAACATGATCTTTCCGTATACAAAATACATTCATCCCATCACAATATCACAGAACTTAAATCATTTCAGTAACAATAGTTAAGTACAAGATCCCATCAAAATCAATTACAGGTGTGGTTGTTCCTAAAGCATAATTCCTCTCTGGCTCTGTACCTGTGAAATGTAGAACAAATTATCTGCTCCCAATATACAAAAGAGGGACAGTCATAGGGTAAACATTCCCCTTGCCATAAGGAGAAACCGAAAGGAAAACAGGGTTTAAGGTGCCAAAACAATTCGTAAAACCCACAGGACAAACTCCATTAGATTCCAAAGTCTGAGAGTCATTAACAGAACGATGACATTGTATCCTTGGGGCTTGAGAGAGTGGCTTTCCCACACTTTCCAAGGGCCTACGCATCAGCTCTTTTCTCTCCAAATGCTGGGGTGAGTGTCCCAACATATCCACACATGGGGGAGGCAACCTTCTCGGCCCCACCCTCCTCAAACACTGGGGCAGCACTCGGATTCTCTTCCATCTCCAGGCACACGCTCCACCCCTTCAGAACAGTGGGGTGGTGGCCAGGCTCTCCCCAATTCCCTGGGAATGTGCTCCACCCTCTTTGGGGCTTGGGGTGGCTGAACTTTCCCTAAGCATCCTGTTGGAAGGCCTGCCCTTGACCTCTGGGGCAAACTCACCCTTTCCATGCATGTGGGCCACTCTGCTCTCCCAGCCTGAGACCTCTTGACTCCAGACCTCAACCCCCATTGCTCTGTCTTTGAAGAATTTTTTCCTTCAATTTGTTCCTCGTCTGTCTCCTCCAGTCCAGACCAGCAGTGACTCTGCCTGTAAAGATCCTGCAAAAATTGTTGGCTTCGCATGAAGCACACAGGGGTCAAAGTCGTCAGATAATAGGACTTTCCACAGATCCTTTCTTGATAACCCCATCTCCAATTCTGGCTTGTACTGAAATGGTGGCTGGGTTCCATGTTTGGTTAAATCCTCATGTTGGACTATAGCATCTGGGGTCTCACTTTCTGGAAATCCAGAATTCTCCAAATTATTGCTTTCCCGTTTCTTTGTACTTGTTCTAGTTTGCCAGAAATGGATTGGCTTTTATAAAACAGGGCTTATTTGCTTACAAAGTTACACTGTTAAGGCCATAAGGTGTCCAAGACAATTGGGTACCTTCACTGGAGGATGGCCAACAGTGTCCAGAACATTTCTCTCTAGGCTGCAGTTCCTCAAAAATGTCACTCTTAGTTGCTCTTGGGGTGTTTGTCCTCTAAGTTCTTCAGAGCAAGAGTCTGCTTTCAACAGCCATCTTCAAACTGGCTCTCATCTGCAGCTACTCTCTCAGCTTCTGTGCATTCTTCTAACTATCCCTCTTGGCTGTAGCAAGCTCGCTCCTCCAAGGCCCATGCTGAATGGGCGGTGTGATGGTTTGAATGTATTACATCTCCCAGAAAAAGCCATATTCTTTGATGCAATCTTGTGGGGCAGACATAATAGTGGGGATTAAATTGGAATGTTTGGATTAGGTTGTTTGCATGGAGATGCGCCCCACCCAACTGTAGATGATAACTGATGGGAGATTTCCATGGAGGCATGGCCCCACCCATTCAAGGTGGGCCTTGATCAGTGGAGCCATATAAATGAGCTGCCTCAAAGAGAAGGAACTCAGTGCAGCTGTGAGTGACGTTCTGAAGAGGAGCAAGCTTGCTAGAGAGGAATGTCCTGGGAGAAAGCCATTTTGAAACCAGAACTTTGGAGCAGACACCAGCCATGTGCCTTCCCAGCTAACAGAGGTTTTCCGGACGCCATCGGCCATCCTCCAGTGAAGGTACCCGATTACTGATGTGTTACCTTGGACACTTTATGGCCTTAAGACTGTAACTGTGTAGCCAAATAACCCCCCTTTTTATAAAAGCCAATCTGTCTCTGGTGTTTGGCATTCCGCAGCATTAGCAAACTAGAACAGATTTTGGTACCAGAAGTGGGGTGCTTTTGCTGCTGAGTTTGCAAATACCAAACATGTTGGACTGGCTTTTTAAATGGATAAGGGGAAGATTCTGGAATAATTGTGAGGAGCTTGATAGAAAAGGCCTAAATTGCTTTAAAGAGACTGTTTATGGAAATATGGACTCTATAGATACTTCTGATGAGGACTTGAGCAGAAATGATCAATGTGTTGTTCCGAACTGGAAGAAAGGCGATCCTTGTTTTAAAGTGGCAGAGAATTTGGCAAAATTGAGTCCTGGTGTCAGACAGAAGGAAGAATTTGAAAGTGACAACCTGGAATACTTAGCTGAGGAGATCTCCAGACTACGTGTGGAGGATGTAACCTGGCTTCTCCTTGCAGCTTATAGTAAAATGTGAGCGGAGAGAGATAAACTTAGAACTGAACTCTTGGGTTCAAAGAAACCAGAAGCTGATGGCTTGGGAAATTATGAGCTTCCAGGGGTTGGATTCCCAGAAGCTACAGCCCAATGTGAGGATGTAACCAAACATGGAAACCAGCTGCCATTTCAGTACAAGCCAAGATTGGAGATGGAATTATCCAGAAAGGATTTGTGGAAACTCCTATTGTCTGATCGCTTTCATGCGAAGCCAACAGAATTTTTGCGAGATCTTTACTGACAGAGCCACTGCCAGCCGGGACTGGAGGAGAAAGACAAGGAACAAATTGAATGAAAAATTTCTTCAAAGACAGAGCCATGGAAGTTGAGGTCTGGAGTCAAGAGACCTTGGGCTGGGAGAGTGGAGCAGCCCACACGCATGGAAAGGGTGAGTTTGCCCCAGAGGTCGAGGGTGGGCATTCCACCTCAATGCTCTGGAAGAGTTTTGCCACCCGAGGTCCCAAAGAGGGTGGAACACATTCCTAGGGAATTGGGGAGAGCCTGGCTGCCTCCACAGTGTTCTAAAGGGGTTGAGTGTGTGCCCCGGAGATGGAAGGGAATCCAGGAGCTGCCCCGATGTTTGAGGAGGGTGGGGCCGAGAAGGTGGTCTCCCCAGTGTGTGGATATGTTGGAGCATTCACCCAAGTCTTTGGAGAGGAAAGGGCTGCCACAAAGGCCCTTAGGAAGGGTTAGACTCCCGCTCTCTCAAGCCCCAAGGATGCAGTGTCGTTCTGTTAATGACTCTCAGACTTTGAAATCTAATGGAGTTTGTCCTGCAGGTTTTAGGAACTGTTTTGGTCCTGTTAACCCTGTTTTCCTTACTCTTTCTCCTTATGGCAATGGGAATGTTTATCCTATGGATGTCCCTCCTTTGTATATTGGAAGCATATAACTTGTTCTAACTCCACAGATCCAAAGCTAACGGAGAATTATGCCTTAGGACCCACCATGCCTGTAATTGATTTTGATAGGATCTTGTACTTAACTTTTGTTACTGAAATGATTTAAGTTTCTGTGGTATTGTGGGATGAATGTATTTTGTATTTGGAAACAATATGTTTTTCTGGGGTCCAGGGGGGTGGAATGTGCTGGTTTGAATGTATTATGTCTCCCAGAAAAAGCCATATTCTTTGATGCAATCTTGTGGGGCAGACATAATAGTGGGGATTAAGTTGGAATGTTTGGATTAGGTTGTTTGCATGAAGATGAGCCCCACCCAACTGTAGATGATAACTGATGGGATATTTCCATGGAGGCATGGCTCCACCCATTCAGGGTGGGCCTTGATCAGTGGAGCCATATAAATGAGCTGTCTCAAAGAGAAGGAACTCAGTGCAGCTGTGAGTGACGTTTTGAAGAGAAGCAAGCTTGCTAGAGAGGAATGTCCTGGGAGAAAAGCCATTTTGAAACCAGAACTTTGGAGCAGACGCCAGCCACGTGCCTTCCCAGCTAACAGAGGTTTTACAGACACCATTGGCCATCCTCCAGTGAAGGTACCCGATTGCTGATGTGTTACCTTGGACACTTTATGGCCTTAAGACTGTAACTGTGTAGCCAAATAACCCCCCTTTTTATAAAAGCCAATCCGTCTCTGGTGTTTTGCATTCCACAGCATTAGCAAACTAGAACAGGCAGGGCCACACCTCCATGGAAATTATCCAATTAGAGTCATCACTCACAGTTGGGTGGGTCACATCTCCATGGAAACACTCAAAGAATTACAATCTAATTAACACTGATACACCTGCCCACACAAAATTACATCAGAGATAATGGCATTTTGGGGGACATAATACGTTTAAACCAGCACAGTACCCAAGAGTTCAGTTCTAAGTTTATCTCTGTCCTGTTGCATTTTACTATAAGTTGCAAGTAGAAGCCAGGCTACTTCTATATTTTGCTTGGAGATCTCATCAGCTAAATATTCCAGGTTGTCACTTTCAAATTCTCCCTTCCATCCAACACGAGGACTCAATTTTGCCAAATTCTCTGCCACTTTAAAACAAGTATCACCTTTCTTCCAGTTTGCAACAACACATTCATCATTTCTGTTCAAGGCTTTATCAGAAGTATCTTTAGAGTCCATATTTCCACAAACAATCTCTTCAAAGCACTTTAGGCCTTTTCTATCAAGCTCCTCACAATTCTTCCAGAATCTTCCCCTTATCCATTTAAAAAGCCAGTCCAACATGTCTGGTATTTGCAAACTCAGCAGCACCAGCACCCCACTTATCTGGTACCAAAATCTGTTCTAGTTTGCTAATGCTGCTGGAATGCAGAACACCAGAAATGGATTGGCTTTTATAAAAGGGCGTTTATTTGGTTACACAGCTACAGTCTTAAGGTCATAAAGTGTCCAAGGTAATGCATCAACAAATGGGCAACTTCAATGGATGATGGCCAATAGTGTCCAGAAAACCTCTGTTAGCTGGGAAGGCACGTGGCTGGCATCTGCTCCAGAGTTCTGGTTTCAAAGTGGCTTTCTCCCAGGATGCTCCTGTCTAGGCTTCAGCTTCTCTCCAAAATGTCACTTGCTCTTGGGGCATTTGTCCTCTCTTAGCTTCTTCGGAGCAAAAGTCTGCTTTCAAAGGCCATCTCCAAAATGTCTCTGTAAATGGCAGTTCCTTTCTCTGCTCCTGTGCATTCTTCAAAGTGTCCCTCATGGCTGTAGCAAGCCTGTTCCTGTCTGAGCTTCTATAGTGCTCCAGGAAACTAATCAAGGCCCACGCTGAATGGATGGGGCCACACCTCCATGGAAATTATCCAAATCAGAGTAATGACCCACAGTTGGGTGGGGCACATTTCCATGGAAACAATCTAATCCAAACATTCCAACTTAATCCCCACTAATATGTCTGCCCCCACAAGATTGCATCAAAGAACATAGCTTTTTCTGGGGGACATAATATATGGAAACTGGTTCAGTCCTTCATGCCCCTAACCTTCCTCCTTCAACCACACTCAAAGTCATCTTCACTGTACTTACAGTATTGTGCTACCATCACCCAATATTGTGCTACCCATTTCTAGATCTATACAATCAATTCTGTTGAACATTGTCTTCCTTCAGCATCAAATGTGTGATCTTTACCCTTTTTATCTCCTGGTATCTTCATCCTAATCTTCTCCAAACCTCTCTCTTCTGTCTTTTCCTACTTTTCCATAGCACTCCCTTTAGTATTTCCTGTAGGGGAGGTCTTCTAGTCATTAACTCTCTCAGTGTCTGTTTATCTGTAAATATTTTAAGCTCTACCTTATTTTTTGAAGGACAGTGTTGCCGGATATAGAATTCTTGGTTGGCAGTTTTTCTCTTTTAGTATATTGAATATGTCATACCACCACCTTCTTGCCTCCATGGTTTCTGCTGAGAGAGCTGAATTTAGTCTCATTGAGCTTCCGTTGAATGTGATGGATTGCTTTTCTCTTGCTGCTTTCAGAATTCTGTCTCGGACATCTGAACCTCTGATTAGTGTCTTGGAGTAGGTCTATTTGGATCAACTCTGTGGTATGCTGTACTTCTCATATATGTAATTTTACATCCTTCAAAAGAGTCGGGAAATATTCATTGATTATTTCTTATTCTTTCTGCCCCTTTTCTCTACTCTTCTCCTTCTGGGACACCCATAACATGTATATTTGTGCACTTCATGTCATCATTCAGTTCCCTGAGCCCCTGCTCATATTTTCCCATTCTTTTCCCTATCTCTTCTTTTGTGTGTAGGATTTCAGATTCCTGTCCTCCAGTTCAGTAACCCTTTCTTCTGCCTCTTCAAGTCTGCTGTTGTATGTCTCCATTGTGTTTTTCATCTCTTTTTTTGTGCTTTTATCCCCATAAGTTCTGCCATTTTTTTTCAAGCTTGTGAATTCTTCCTTATGGTCACCCAGTGTCTTCTTTATATCCATCTCTTGTCACATTTTCTTTCAACTTGTTGATTTGACTTAGAAGATTTGTTTGAACATCCTTAATTAGTTGTTACAACTCTTGAGTCTCAGTTTAGGTGTTAGTTTGTTCCTCTGACTGGGCCATATCTTTGAGTTTCCTGGAATGGTTGTGATTTTTTTGCTTTCTAGGCATCTGATTTTCATGAGTAGTTTATTCTGGAGGTTGTTTTCTCTCTTTTGCCTTGGGTTTTCTAGTTGGTTTTCTTTGATCTCTGTATTTCTTTATTTCTCTCACTGGCCAGTTGTCAGATTGGCTCAGTTCCCCAGTCTTCCCCCAAATCAGGCACCCACTGTGGCCTGCCACAGGGATGGCAGGCAGGCAGTGGGAACCCCAGGTAGTTCAGTGTGTGTGGTAATACAGATCTGGCTTCCAGTGGTACTCTGCTTTTGTCAGTCAGCAACACCTGGGTTTCTTTTAGAGCCCTGCTTTGACAGTTGGGTTGCCTGTGTTTCTCAGCCTAAACTGTGTTGGGTTTCTCTGCAGGGCATGTAGACCAGTTTCTGTCATCCCAATAAGGGTCTGAGCATCTTTTTTTTTTAAAATTCAGTTTTACTGAGATATATTCACATACCATACAATCTCTAAGATGTAAAAACAACTGTTCACAGCTCCGTCATATAGTTGTGAATTCATCACTATGATCAATTTTTAAACACTTTCATTACTCCAAAAAAGAATGAAAATAATAAGAAAGTAAAAAGAAATACCCAAATCATTCCATTCCCCCATCCCACCCTATTTTTCATTTAGATTTTTGTCCTCATTTTTCTATTCATCCATCCATACACTGCCTAAAGGAAGTGTGAGCCACAAGATTTTCAAAATCACAGTCACACCATGTAAACTACACAATCATACTCAAGAATCAAGGCTACTGGGTTGCAGATTGACAGTTTCAGATATTTCCTTCCAGGTATTCCAATACACCAAAGCCTAAAAAGGGTATCTATATAGTCCATAAGAATGCCCTCCAGAGTGACCTCTTGACTCCATTTGAGATCTCTAAGCCACTGAAACTTTATTTTATTTAATTTCGTTTCCCCCTTTTGGTCAAACTCATGATGCTCTGGTCCAGGCTCATCCCCAGGAGTCATGGCCTTCGTTGCCAGGGAGATTTACACCCCTGGGAGTCATGTTCTATGTAGGGGGGAGGGCAGTGAATTCACCTGCTGAGTCCCACAGGCTTTTTTTTGTCTTTTTAAAAATGAAATTTTATTGAAATATATTCATGTACCATGCAATCATCCATAGTGTACAACCATTGTTCAAAGTTTCACCATATAGTTGTGCAACCAACACAAGGTTTGAACATTTCATCAATCCAAAAAATAAAAATGGAAATAAGCATAAAAATAAAAAGAACACTGAAAGCATCCCATACCCCTTCTTCTCCCTCATTTACTTTTTTAAAAAAAAATTTTAAGTTATATATTCATCTTCTATACAATCATCCAAAGTGTAACACAAATGTTCATAATATCATGTAGTCGTGCATTCACCAGAATTTTCTAACATTTTCATTACTACAAAAAATAAAAATAAGACTAGCAATAAAAGTAAAAAGAACACCCAAAACATCCTGTGCCAGTTTGTACATTTATGTCCCCCAGAAAGAGGCATATTCTTTAATGCATTCTTGTGGGGGCAGATGTATTAGTGTGGATTGGGTTGGAACCCATTGGTTGTGTCCATGGAGACGTGCCCAACCCAACTGGATAATTTCCATGGAGGCATGGCCCTGCCATTCAGCGTGTGCCTTGTTTAGTTTACTAGAGCACTATATAAGCTCAGACAGAAGGAGCAAGCTTGCTACAGCCAAGAGGGTCACTGAAGAATGCACAGGAACTGAGAGAAGAGCTTCAGTTTACAGAGACATTTTGGAGATGGCTTTTGAAAGCAGACTTTTGCTCTGGAGAAGCTAAGAGAGGACAAACACCCCCAAGGGCAACTGAGAGTGACATTCTGAAGAGAAGCTGAAGCTTAGGGAGGAATGTCCTGGGAGAAAGCCATTTTGAAACCAGAACTTGGAGCACACGCCAGCCACGTGCCTTCCCAGCTAACAGAGGTTTTCTGGACACCATTGGCCATTCTCCAGTGAAGGTACCCGATTGTTGATGCATTACCCTGGACAGTTTATGGCCTTAAGAATGTGTGTAATTATATAAACCCCTTTATGAAAGCCAATCCATTTCTGGTGCTTTGCATTCCAGCAGCATTGGCAAACTAGAACACATCCCATCTCCTCCATATTGTTCATGTACTTTTTGTACCCATTTTTCTACTCATTTGTCCATACAATGGCTAAAGGGAGTGTGAGCCATAAGGTTTCCACAATCACACAGTCACACCCTACAAGCTACATAGTTATATTATTGTCTTCAAGAATCAAGGATACTGGATTGCAGTTCAACAGTTTCAAATATTTCCTTCTAACTATTCTAATAAACTAAAACTAAAAAGGGATATCTATATAATGCAAAAGTTACCTCTAGAATGACCTCTCGACTCCATCTGAAATCTCTTAGCCACTGAAACTTTATTTTGTTTCAATTCTCTTACCCCTTTTTGTCCAGAAGTCTTTCTCAGTCACATGATGCTGGGTCCAGGCTCATCCCTGGGAGTCATGTTCCACTTTGCCAGGGAGATTTACACCCCTGGAAGTCATGTCTGAAGTAAGGAGTAGGGCAGTGAATTTACCTGCTTAGTTGGCTTAGATAGAAGCCACAGCTGAGCAACAAATGAGGCCCTTTGGGGATGACTCTTAGGCACAATTATGAGTAGGCTTAGCCTCTCCTTTGCAGTAACAAGCTCTGTAAGGACAAGCCCCAGGATCGAGGGCTCAGCCTACTAAGCTGGTGGTCCCCAATGCTTGTCAGAATATCAGGGATTCACCAGTTGGGGAAGTTTAGTATTTCCACATTTCCCCACAGTCCCTCAAGGGGGCTTTGCAAATACTTTTTATTGTCTGCCCAAACTACTCTGGGTTGTATTGGGGCTTCATGTTAACCTGCATAACAACAAGGTCTCACTCTCTAGTCAAGGTTCCATGTAATTATGGCATTTGAGTAAACTGACCATACAAGTTAAATTATATAGCATGCTTCAGAAAACATAGATTTTGCACCATATAACCATTTCTTCCTTTGGTCCCACACAGAAGTGAAAGTTTTAAAACACGGTTAATATCATCCTCTACCCTTTAGCCTGATCTACCCCAATCTCAATGAAGTCCAATTCATTCATATCTCCAATCTAAGTCTGATCTCCTTTTCAGCTTCTTTAGCAGTTGATTCATCTAATAATGTCAATACTCACAGCTTCCAAACTATGGCTAAGTCCCAGATGACACACAGACACCCAAAGCTCCAGGGAGTGACCACATCACACACAAACAGATCAGAATCTCCAACTTTAGAAATAACTGTTACAACTCATGAGTAAATGTGACTGCTGTAAGAGCTTACAATCTAGGAAGCTTTACATAAGCCTTCCCCTTATAACCAAGCCCCGAGATTCAATTCTCAGTGTTTACATATTGTTATTAGTCTATATTAGTGAGGCATTATAATGTTTGTCTTTACATTTCTGGTTTATTTCACTCAACCTACTGTCCCCACGGTCCCTTCACTTTGTTGCATACCTCATAACCTCATTCCTTCTTGCTGCTCTCTCACGCAAAAACATTCTTATATTTGTACAGTTAGTTGCACTCATTGACCACTCTAGGTTTCACTTTTATACAATCCCAGTCTTTAACTTCTAGCTTTTTCAACCTTACTCAGTTCATCTTTTTACAGTGTACTTAAATTATTGTGCTACCATCACACAGTATTGTGTTATCCATTTCTAGATCTACACAATCAATCCTCTAGAACATTCTATACTCCATCATCAAATGTCCAATCTCTGCCCTCTTATCTCCTGATATCTTCTCCATACCTTTCTCTCTTGTCTTTTCCCATGTGTCTGTAGCACTCCCATCAGTGTTTCCTGTAGAGGAAATCTCCTGTCACAAACTTTCTCAGTGTCTGTTTATCTGTAAATATTTTAAACTCTACCTCATTTTTGAAAGATAGTTTTGGTGGATATAGGATTCTTGGTTGGCAGTTTTTCTCCTTCAATATCTTGAATATGTGATACCACTGCCTTTTCAGATCTACTGTTTCTGCTGAGAGATCCGCACTTAATCTTATCCTGCTTTCCTTGTATGTGATGGATTGCTTTTCTCTTGCTGCTTTCAGAATTCTGTCTTTGACATTTGAAAATCTGCTTAGTGTCTTGGAGTAGGTCTATTTGGATCAATTCTGTTTGGGGTATGCTGTACTTCTTGGATCTGTAATTTTATGTCTTTTGTAACAGTTGGAAAATTTTCATTATTTCCTCTATTATTCTTTCTGGAGCTTTTCCTTTCTCTTCTTCTTCTGGGAAATCTATAACACATATATTTGTGAGCTTCATGTTGTCATTCAGTTCCCCGAGTCCCTGCTCATATTTTTGCATTATTTTCCCTATCTGTTCCTTTGTGTGCAGGATTTCAGATGTCCTGTCTTCATCTCGCTGATCCTTTCTTCTGCCTCTCCAAGTCCTCTCTTGCATGTCTCCATTATGTTTTTCATCTCTTCTTTTGTACCTTTCATTCTCATAAGTTCTTCCATTTGTTTTTTCAAGCTTATAAATTCTTCCTTATGCTCACCCAGTGTCCTCTTTATATCTCTCATCTCTTTAGTCACATTCTTTCTCACCTCACTGATTTGCTTGAAAAGATTTGTTTGAACATCTATAATTAGTTATTTCAACTCCAGAGTCTCAGTTGAACTGTTAGTTTCTTTCTTTGACTGGGCCATATCTTCCCATTTCCTAATGTGGCTCATGATTTTTTGCCGGAGTCTTGGCAGTGGAGTAGGCATTGATTTCTTGATTGGTTTATTCTGGAGGTTGTTTTCTCTTTTGCCTAAGGTTTCTTTGTTGGTTGACTTTGATCTCTATCTTTTTTTTTTCTCCCTCCCTGGCCAGTTTTTAGATTGTCTCTGTTTCCCAGTCTTCTCCCCCAAATTAGGTGCTCACCGTGGCCTGCCACTGGGATAGGAGGTAGGCACTGGGCACCCCAGCAAATTCACTGTGTGTGGTAACACAAATCTGCTGGTTTCCAGTGGTGCTCTATTTTCCACCAGCTAGCAAGACCTGGGTTTGTTTTGGAGCTCCGCTTTAACAGATTCTCAGCTAAAACAGAGCCAGTTTCTGTACTGGATTTGTAGACCGTCTCCTGTGTTCCTAAGAAAGGGTTCTTGCACTTTCCAGACTGTCCAGAAGATGGTATTGTTTGGTAACTTAATCATCCTCCAAGACTACTCTGCCTTGGAACACAGTCAGGCTGAAACTACAGGATGCTCTCACTCTGTCAGCCAAAATCCAGCTTGATGTGGGGTTCTACCCATGGCAAAGCACTCCTTCAGCTGAGCCAGGACTCCAGCTGTCCCCAAGGCAAGGAAACAGCCACAACCTGCTGCTTCTCTCAAGGGTGGAAGGGCTTCCAGACCCAGGGCTGAAAATGCATCTTTGTCCACATTTTATCAGTCTTATTGTCCTTCACTGACCTGGGCGTTGAAATGTCTTCCCCTGTCCAGCAGGTCTTCAAACAGTGAGGGTATTTTTCACTGCAGTGAGATTTTAAACTCTGTGTCCCTGATGGGAGGGGTCCCATCTGCTGTTTCTGTGCCTTTCTTGTATGGAGACCGATTGAGAAGGAGCAGAAATGATTAGCTGTTCTAGGATGGAAAATTCCTGGTATTTCTTCTCTTTCTTCAATTAGGCATTTGCAGGGTATTTCTCCAGTCTATATCCTTCTCCAGAGTTTCAAACAGTTCAGAATTATCCTTTTTATCATTGAATCTCTGGATAGAAGTTTTCAGCAGCTGTTCATGTCAACATGTTGATGACATTATCTGAAGCATCTTTTTAAAAGGGCTTTTATTCCCGTGCACTTTCTGCACTGTTCAGCGGATGGCACTGTTTGGTAACTTAGTCATCGTCAGAGGTTGCTTTGCCTCTGAGCACAGAGGAGCTGGAACTGAGGGATTCCTATGCCCTTACTTTTGCTGGACAAAATCTGACTTAATGAGGGGCCACAACTGTGGCCAAGTATTCCCTTGGCTAACCCAGTACTCCATCCATCCCCAAGGCAAGGAGTTTCGGGGGGGGGAGGGGGGAGGGTTGGGGGGGTATTTTCAGACCCAGGGCTGGAAACACAGCTTTGTCCACATTTTCTCAGTCTCTTTGTCCCTCACTGACATGGGTCTTGGATTGTCCTCCCCTGTCCCTTTGGTCTTCAAGCAGTGAGGTATGTCTCACTGCTGTGAGAGATTTTAAAATCAGTGTCCCTAGTGGGAGGGTTCCCATCTGCTGATTCTGTGCTTTTCCCACACTGAGCATGAGTGAAGGGGAGGGGAGAGGACTGGTTGGTCTGGGACAGAAGATTCCTACTGGATATTTCTTCTCTTTCTTCAATTCAGCATCTGCAGGGCCCTTCTCCCATCTATATCCTCCTCCAAAATTTCAAACAATTCAGAATTGTCCTTTTTTTGATTGACTCTCTGGAGAGGAGTTTTCAGTAGCTGTTTATGTCTCCACATTGATGTAAGCATGGCTAAATTATGTTTTATATGCTTTTGAACCTGAAATCAGAGCATTTAAGTATTCACAAATTTAACGAGTTTGAATTACATGTTCTCTTTTTCTGTTCCATTGTCAGCCATCTCATTTCAGGTTTCACTCAGTTCAGGTTTGGGTCACTGAACACACATGCCTTTATTTATTTATTTATGAGTACAAATTTTTATTAATTGCAAGTATTTCAATGTATGTACACATTTTTCCTCTTCCAAGTTCTTTAATTGCCAAAATTATGCTGACAGACAAGTATTTAAAATGTGTTTGATTATTAATTTATTAAATTCACCTGTTAAATGATATGTTCTGTATGGAGTCTTTGAAATATTTTGAGAGTTTCTTTACAATCATTGAAAGCAGATGGTTCCATAAATGTTACAAGTAATCACAGGCTCCTTAATTTCACAACATACATATTTTTCAAGATTAAGTAGAAACCCATCTACTTTTTCATAAAAATATAAAATAGACTTAGCATTCATAGTTTTTACAATATTGAACCCAAACCAAGGTTTTTCTACAAATGATACCACTTTCCAGAAAGTATAAAAGACATCACAGAATAAAGTGATGTTAAACCAAATTGTCTCATCAACATAAAGTATTATACTTTTAAGAAATATTGTGCAGTATTGCCTTTTAAACCTTTTATGCTAGATTTCAATTGTGTGTATGCTATGTAAACACAACAGATTTAATCCAAGTCATTCATATTTATGTAGCAGACTGTCATATGTGATCAGTTACCTTATACACTGTGTTCTCTCTTTTGCTAAAGCTGCTGTTATGCAAAATGCCAGAAATGGATTGGCATTTATAAAGGGGATTTATTAGGTTACAAACTTACAATTCTCAACCATAAGTGTCCAAACTAAGGCAACAACAAAAAGATACCTTCATTAGAGAAAGTCTGTTGGCGTCTGGAACACTTCTGTCAGCTAGGAAGGCAAGTGGCTGGTGTCTATTGGTCCTTTGCTCTTGGGGTCTGGTTTCAAAATGGCTTTCTCCAAAATGTTTCTGGGCTTCTGTCTCTCTTAGCTTCTCTCTCTCAGCCTCTGTGTTTCCTTGCTTGTTCTCCCAGGGCATTTCTCTCAAAGTGTCTGAGGGTCCTCTCTTAGCTTCTGAAGGGCAAACTCTGGGCTTCATCTCTTAGCTTGGCATCTCCAAATATCCTTCTGTCTGCATCTCAGCATCTCCAAGCATCTGTATCTGTGCCAGCTCTTAGCTTCTACCAAGGCAAACTCTGGATTACATATCTAAGCTTTTCTCCAAAATGTCTCTCTCAGCCTCTCTGAGCTCCCCCTGCTCCTTGAGCTCTCTTAAAGGACTACAGACCCACCCTGAATGGACAGGTTCACAACTCCATGGAAATAATTTAATCAAGGGTCTCACCCATAGTTGGGTGGGTCACATCTCCAGGGAAACATTTAATCAAAAGGTTCCACCCCAAAAGATTGGATATAAAGATCATGGCTCTTCTGTGGTCCATAACAGCTTCAAACCAGCACACAGTAATTGCAACAATGGCAAAAGGAACTTGTGCTAGTTTGAATCTATTGTGACCCCCCCCCCCCCACAAAAACCGTGTTCTTTGATGTAATTTTGTGGGGGCAGACTTACTAGTCTTTTGATTAGGGTGGAACCTTTTGATAGAATGTTTCCATGGAGATGTGACCTACCCAATTACGAGTGAGACTTTTGATTAGATTATTTCCATGGAGGTGTTACCCCACCAACTCAGGGTAGGTCTAGATTGGTTCTCAGGAGTACTTAAGAGAGCTCAGGGACCAACATAGCCCTGATGCACAGAGATGCTTGGAGATACAGACAGAAGGAAATTTGAAGATGCTGAGCTAAGGAATGAAGCCCAGAATTTGCCCCAGAGAAGCTAAGAAAGGACTCCCAGACAACTAGAAATGTCCTGGGAGAAAGAAGAAAGGATGCAGCAGAACTGAGTCAGAGTAGCTAAGACGGAAGCTCACAGACATTTTGGAGAAAGCCATTTTGAAATGTAACCCAGGAGCTAAGGACCAGCAGATGCCAGCCACGTGCCTTCCCAGCTAACGGAGGTGTTCCAGATGCCATCAGCCTTTCCTCGGTGAAGGTATCCTGTTGTTGATGCCTTAGTTTGGATGCCTTTGTGGCCTTAGAATTATAACTCTGTAACCTAATAAATCTCCTTTATAAAAGCCAACCCATTTCTGGTAATTTTTTGTAATAGCAGCTTTAGCAAACTGGAACAGCAATCTGTATGAAAGACAAAAAAAATCTTTTTAATAAAAGGCAACCAATACTGCCCTAATTTTCTGCAAAAAATTACCCTTTCCTCTTACCTCTTGTCTCCTTTTAATGGTACCTTTTATAGCATGTCATTGCACAAAGAAATTTATATCACTTTTACTTAAGATAGCTTTTTACATGGCTGCTTTCTTTTCTGATATACTGAATTTATCAAAAAGTCACCAAATTAGAATCCTAAGTAGTTTCCAACTTTTTTTGCCTTTTAGGTTCCTCTAAAATGATTTTCCTCATACAAGTGTGACTCTGAGAACATAAAGAGCCAAAAGATAATGAATGATACAAGCAGTGTGAAACTTGCACCATTCAAAAACTGTAAATATACAATAAGTTCCTTGAACTTTTCAATTAAGAAGTCAGAGTAACTTTCTGAATATAAACATAAAAATAGAGCACATTTATCAACAGTAGGAAAACTCATAGCCTTGCAATAGCAAAGTACTAAATTTTACAGAATAACACATAGCCAAAAGCATTAGAGATCATTGTTTGATATTCCTATGCATTATTTTGAAAACATGTCTGATCGATACCTACCATGAACATATAACAAAATACGGCATTATTTCACAGGAAAAAAAAAAGATAAGATTCATCACAAAAACAGATTTACTGGATTTCAGCTGTGAATAAATTTTAGAGATATATTTTGAAGATAAAAAAGCAGAACAGAATTCCCCTTGAAATAAAAAAGTCTTTATATACTGTTCCAGTTTGTTAATGCTGCTGTTATGCAAAATACCAGAAACGGATTGGCTTTAATAAAGGGGATTTATTTGGTTACAAAATTACAACCCTAAGGCCAAAAAAGTGTTCAAACTAAGGCATCAACAATACGATACCTTTACTGAAGAATGGCTGACTGCATCTGGAAAACCTCTCTTAGATGAGAAGGCATGTGGCTGGCATCTGCGGATTCTTTGCCATTTGGGTTCTGGTTTCCAAAACGACTTTCTCCAAAATATCTCTGGGCTTGTCTCTCTTAGCTTCTTCAGCTCCTGTGCATGTAAGCATTGGGGTCCTCTCAGTTCTCCAGAAAAAACTCTGGGCTAGCAACTCTAAACGTCTCCAAGCATCTCCAAGTGTCAGCATCAGTGTCAGTTCTCAGCTTCTCTCCAAAATGTCCTGCTCAGCTGCTCTGAGCTCATTCTGTTTGTGAGCTCTTTTATAAGACTCAAGTGATTAAATCACAACCCACCCTGGATGGGGAGGGTCCAAATATCCATGGAAATAATTTAATCAAATGTCTCACCCACAGTTGATTGAGTCACATGTCTATGGAAACACTCAAAGAATTCCAACCTAATGAACACTAACACATCTGTCCCCACAAGATTGCATTAAAGAATACGGCTTTTAGGGGCACATGATATATCCAAACCGGCACATATATATAATCTATTATTGTTTTTTAATTCAGTTTTTTTGAGATATACTATATCAAAAAAACTGAATTAAAATACATATGTATAAATACATATCATTTATGATGTATGTTCCAGTTTGCTAATTCAGCCCATTATGCAAAATACCAGAAAAGGACTGGCTTTTATAAAGAGGGTTGACTTGGTTACACAATTACAGTCTAAAGGCCATAAAGCATCCAAGGTAAGACATCAACAATCGGGTACCTTCACTGGAGAATGGCCAATGGCATCTGGAAAACCTCTGTTAGCTGGGAAGGCAAGTGGCTGGCATCTGCTCTGGAGTTCCAGTTTCAAAAGGTCTTTCTCCCAGGATGTTCCTCTCTAGGCTGCAGCAGCTCTCCAAAATGTCACTCTTAGCTGCTCTAGGCTGTGTTTCAAAATGGTGTTCTCCAAAATGTTTGTGTAGCTTCTCGGGGCAAACTCTGGGCTAGTACCTCCAAAGCATCAACAAAACTCTGCTTTCAAAAACAAGGCATCCAACTTGAAAGGTGAAATCACTGCCCTCCCCCCTACGTGGGATCAGACACCCAGGGGAGTGAATCTCCCTGGCAACGTGGAATATGACTCCCGGGGAGGAATGTAGACCCGGCATCGTGGGACGGAGAACATCTTCTTGACCAAAAGGGGGATGTGAAAGGAAATGAAATAAGCTTCAGTGGCAGAGAGATTCCAAAACGAGCCGAGAGGTCACTCTGGTGGGCACTCTTACGCACACTTTAGACAACCCTTTTTAGGTTCTAAAGAATTGGGGTAGCTGGTGGTGGATACCTGAAACTATCAAACTACAACCCAGAACCCATGAATCTCGAAGACAGATGTATAAAAATGTAGCTTATGAGGGGTGACAATGGGATTGGGAAAGCCATAAGGACCACACTCCACTTTGTCTAGTTTATGGATGGATGAGTAGAAAAATAGAGGAAGGAAACAAACAGACAAAGGTACCCAGTGTTCTTTTTTACTTCAATTGCTCTTTTTCACTCTAATTATTATTCTTGTTATTTTTGTGTGTGTGCTAATGAAGGTGTCAGGGATTGATTTAGGTGATGAATGTACAACTATGTAATGGTACTGTAAACAATCGAAAGTACGATTTGTTTTGTATGACTGCGTGGTATGTGAATATATCTCAATAAAATGATTAAAAAAAAGAAAACAAAACAAACAAAAAAAAAACAAGGCATCAACAAGAGGATAGAAGATGGCGGAGTGATGAGGTGTAGGTTTTAGTTATTCCTCCAGGGCAGTAGGTAGAAAGCCAAAAACTGTGTGGACCGGACACCACAGAGCAATCTGACTTTGGACATACTTCATACAACACTCATGAATGTGTGGAACAGCTGAGATCAGCGAAATCTGTAAGTTCTCATGGCCAGGGGACCCTGCCCCTCCCTGCCAGGCACAATCCCATGGGAGGATGTGCTGTCTGTGCTGGGAATGAGGAGCGAGAACTGTAGTTGTGGCTCAGATTAAAAACTCAGGCTGCTGATTGAAGCTCCAAACATAGATAGACTGAGACCAGACACCAGAGAATCCAGGAGCAGTCAACCCAGCAGGGAGGAGACAGGGCTAGCCAAAGGAGCAAAAAAAAAAAAAAAGACCCAAAAATTAAAACAGAGTCTTTTTGGAGTTCTGGTGAACATAAATTGGAGAACGGCAGGGCTCAGACAGAGCCAGGCTCATATGCAAATCCAGGGGTGAGGTTCCTAGTCTGAAGAGCCAAAGAGCCGGTTTCTCTGCCTTCTTGATAGTTCCTTAATGGCCATAAATTCTTTGTCTCTTAGCATTTCAATGGCCCATTAGATCTGCAAGGAGGGCCCCCCCTTTTTTTTTTTTTTATCTTTTTCTCTTTTTCTAAAACAATCACTCTAAGAAGCCCATTACAGAAAGCATCAAAGACTTGCAATTTGGGCCCAGGCAACAGCACGGTTAAGAGAACTCTGAGAGACAAAGCAGTAAGTCTAGTGGCTGAGAAAATTCACTAAATGCCACAGCACCCCAAGAAAAGGGGGGCGTCCCCTTACAGCCATCTTCCCAGAGGGCTGGGAATGCTCCTGCCCTGCACCAGTACCACAGCCCAGAGCTGCCCCAAACAATCCAGTGTGATGAGAATTGTTTCCAGCAACACTTGCACACACCACAACATAGGGTGTGGACAAAAGCCTTTCCAGCACCTGCAACTAATTGTCCTGGAGCCGGGAAGGCAGAGCTATGTGAAAAGGGGGAAATTAGCACCCCCAATTCAGCCATCCTTTCAGCAGACTGGGAACACCTCTGTACAGCCCTGCAGACCAGAACTTCCCTTGGGGGGCAGTATTCACCTGCGACATAGCACAGTCTTCCCTCAGCAGGGGTCCTAAGAGGGCACGGCTTGGAAGAGGGACCCACTCGCAAGTCCCAGGGACCATATGCCAATACGAAGGACTTGTGGGTCAGTGGCAGAGATAAACTGTGGCAAGACTGAACTGAAGGAACAGACTATTGCAACAGCTTTAAATCTCCAGGAATACCTGGGAGATTTGATTATTAAAGCCGCCCTCCATCCCAAAGTGCTCAGACACACACCCACATTCAGGGCAGGAAGCACCAACCACGCATGCAAACTTGGTGCATCAGCTGCACCCCACAAGACTCACACCACCCACCAGAAAGACAAAGTTGGGGAGAATTGGCTTGAGGGAATAGGTGGCTCGTGGATACCACCTGCTGGTTGGTTAGAGAAAGTGTACTCCACAAAGCTGTAGATTTGTCAAATTGGAGATACATGCTTGAACCCCATCAAGTTAAGCAAATGCCAAGAGGCCAAAAACAACAGAAAATTTTAAAGAATATGAAAAAACCAGACAATATGGATAAGCCAAACCCAAACACCCAATCAAAAGATCGGAGGAGACACAGTACTTGGAGCAATTAATCAAAGAACTAAAGACAAACTATGAGAGCATGGCACAGCATATAAAAGACATGAAGAAGAACCTAGAAGAGCATAAAGAAGAAATTGCAAGAGTAAATAAAAAACATAGACGATCTTATGGAAATAAAAGAAACTGTTGACCAAATTAAAAAGATTCTGCATACTCATAGTACAAGCCTAGAGCACAGTGAACAGTGAATCAGTGACCTAGAGGACAACATAACAGAAAATAAAAGAACAGGAGGAGGAACAGGGAAAAAATTAAAAAAATTGAAATGGACCTCAGGGATATGATAGATAATATAAAATGTGAAAAATATAAGACTCATTGCTGTTCCAGAAGGGGAAGAGAAGTGTAAAGGTCTAGGAAGAGAATTCAAAGAAATTGTTGGGGAAAACTTCCCAAATCTTCTACACACCATAAATACACAAATCATAAATGCCCAGCGAACTCTAAATAGAATAATCCAAATAAACCCACCCTGAGATATATTCTGATCAGACTGTCAAATACTAAAGAGAAAGAGCAAGTTCTGAAAGCAGCAAGAGAAAAGCAATTGACCACCTACAAAGGAAACAGCATAAGACAAGTAGTGACTACTCAGCAGCCACCATGGAGGCAAGAAGGCAGTGGCATGACATATTTAAAATTCTGAGAGAAAAATTTCCAACCAAGAATACTTTATCCAGCAAAGCTCTCCTTCAAACTTGAGGGAGAGCTTAAATTTTTCACAAAGAAATGCTGAGAGAATTTGCTAGCAGGAGAACTGCTCTACTTGAGACACTAAAGGGAGCCCTACCAACAGAGAAATAAAAAAAGAAGAGAGAGAGATGGAGGAAGTTTCAGTACGAAAGAGATTCAGTACGGGTACATTAAAGGATATTAAGAGAGAGAGGGAAAAAATATATCTGACAAACATAAACCAAAGGATAAGATGGCTGACTCAAGAAATGCCTTAAGAGTAATAACACTGAATGTAAATGGATTAAGCTCCCCAATTAAAAGATATAGATTCGCAGAACGGATCAAAAAACATGAACCATCAATATGTTGCATACAAGAGACTCATCTTAGACACAGGGACACAAAGAAATTTAAAGTGAAAGGATGGAAAAAAAGTATTTCATGCAAGCTACAGCCAAAAGAAATCAGGAGTAGCAATATTAATCTCAGATAAAATAGACCTTAAATTCAAGGATGTTATCAGAGACAAGGCCACTACATACTAATAAAAGGGGCAATTCAACAAGAAGAAATAACAATCTTAAATGTTTATGCACCCAATCAAGGTGCCACAAAATACATGAGACAAACGCTGGCAAAACTAAAGGAAGCAATTGATGTTTCCACAATAATTGTGGGAGACTTCAACACATCACTCTCTCCTACAGAAAGATCAACCAGACAGAAGACCAATAAGGAAACTGAAAACCTAAACAATCTGATAAATGAATTTGATTTAACAGAAATATATAGAACATTACATCCCAAATCACCAGGATACATATTCTTCTCTAGTGATCATGGAACTTTCTCCAGAATAGGTCATATGCTGGGACATAAAACAAGCCTCAATAAATTTAAAAAAATTGAAATTATTCAAAGCACACTCTCTGACCACAATGGAATACAATTAGAAGTCAATAATCATCAGAGATTTAGAAAATTCACAAATACCTGGAGGTTAAACAACAGGTTCCTAAACAATCAGTGGGTTAAAGAAGAAATAGCAAGGGAAATTGCTAAATATATACAGATGAATGAAAATGAGAACACAACATATCAAAATCTATGAGATGCAGCAAATGCAGTACTGACGGGGAAATTTATAGCACTAAATGCATATATAAAAAAGGAAGAAAGAGCCAAAATCAAAGAATTAATGGATCAACTGAAGAAGCTAGAAAATGAACAGCAAACCAATCCTAAACCAAGTAGAAGAAAAGAAATAACAAGGATTAAGGCAGAAATAAATGACATAGAGAACAAAAAAAAACAATAGAGAAAAAATAACACAAAAAGTTGGTTCTTTGAGAAGATCAACAAGATTGACAAGCCCCTAGCTAGACTGACAAAATCAAAATGAGAGAAGACCCAAATAAACAAAATGATGAATGAGAAAGGTGACATTACTGTGGATCCCGAACAAATTTAAAAAATTATAAGAGGATACTATGAACAACTGTATGCCAACAAACTAGATAAGGTAGAGGAGAAGGACAATTTCCTGGAAACATATGAACAACCTAGACTGACCAGAGAAGAAACAGAAGACCTCAACCAACCAATCACAAGCAAAGAGATCCAATCAGTCATCAAAAAGCTTCCCACAAATAAATGCCCAGGGCCAGAAGGCTTCCCAGGGGAATTCTACCAAACTTTCCAAAAAGAACTGACACCAATCTTACTTAAGCTCCTTCAAAACATCAAAGAAAATGGAACATTACCTAACACATTTTATGAGGTAACGTTGATCTAATACCCAAACCAGGCAAAGATGCTACAAAAAAGGAAAACTACAGGCCAATCTCTCTAATGAATATAGATGCAAAAATTCTCAACAAAATACTTGCCAATCAAATCCGAAGACACATTAAAAAAATCATACACCATGACCAAGTGGGGTTCATTCCAGGCATGCAAGGATGGTTCCACATGAGAAAATCAATCAATGTATTACAGCACATTAACAAATCAAAACAGAATAATCAAATGATCATCTCAATAGATTCTGAAAAAGCATTTGACAAAATCCGACATCCCTTTTTGATAAAAACACTTCAAAAGGTAGGAATTGAAGGAAACTTCCTCCATACGATAAAGAGCATATATGAAAAACCCACAGCCAGCATAGTACTCAATGGTGAGAGACTGAAAGCCTTCCCCCTAAGATCAGGAATGAGACAAGGATGCCCGCTGTCACCACTGTTATTCAACATTGTGCTAGAAGTGCTAGCCAGGGCAATCCAGCAAGATAAAGAAATAAAAGGCATCCAAATTGGAAACAAAGAAGTAAAACTCTCATTGTTTGCAGATGATATGATTTTATATCTGGAAAACCCTGAGATATTGACGATACAGCTACTAGACCTAACAAACATATTTAGCAAAGCAGCAGGATACAAGATTAACGCACATAAGTCAGTAATGTTTCTATATGCTAGAGATGGACAAAGTGAAGAGATGCTCAACAAAAAGATACCATTTTCAATAGCAACTAAAAAAATCAAGTACCTAGGAATAAACTTAACCAAACATGTAAAAGACCTATACAAAGAAAACTACATAACTCAACTAAAAGAAATAGAAGGGGACCTTAAAAGACTGAAAAATATTCCATGTTTATGGATAGGAAGGCTAAATGTCATTAAGCCATCAATTCTACCCAAACACATCTACAGATTCAATGGAATCCCAATCAAAATTCCAACAACCTACTTTGCAGACTTCGAAAATCTAGTTATCAAATTTATTTGAAAAGGGAAGATGCCTCGAATTGCTAAAAACTCCCTAAAAAGGAAAAACGAAGTGGGAGGACCTACACTCCCTGACTTTGAAGCTTATTATAAAGCCACAGTTGTCAAAACAGCACGGTACTGGCACAAAGATAGACATATTGATCAACAGAATTAAACTGAGAATTCGGAGACAGACCCCCAGATCTACGGCTGACTGATCTTTGATAAGGCCCCCAAAGCCACTGAACTGGGACATAACAGTCTTTTCAACAAATGGGGCTGGGAGAGTTGGATATCCATAGTGAAAAGAATGAAGGAGGACCCCTACCTCACATCCTACATCCTACACAAAAATTAATTCAAAGTGAATCAAAGATCTCAATATAAAACACAGTACCATAAAACTCCTAGAAGATAATGTAGGGAGAAATCTTCAGGACCTTGTATTAGGCGGCCACTTCCTAGACTTTACACCCAAAGTACAAACAACAAAAGAAAAAATAGATAAATGGGAACTTCTCAAGCTTAGAAATTTCTGTGCCTCAAAGGAATTCATCAAAAAGGTGAAGAGGGAGCCAACTCAATGGGAAAAATTTTTGGAAACCATGTATCTGACAGAAGACTCATATCTTGCATATATAAAGAAATCCTACAACTCAATGACAACAGTACAGACAGTCCAATTACAAAAAGGGCAAAAGATATGAAAAGACAGTTCTCTGAAGAGGAAATACAAATGGCCAAGAAACACATGAAAAAATGTTCAACTTCACTAGCTATTAGAGAGATGCAAATTAAGACCACAATGAGATACCATCTCACAAGAACTAGAATGGCTGCCATTAAACAAACAGGAAACTACAAATGCTGGAGAGGATGTGGAGAAATTGGAACTCTTATTCATTGTTGGTGGGACTGTATAATGGTTCAGCCACTCTGGAAGACACTCTGGCAGTTCCTTAGAAAACTAGATATAGAGTTACCCTTCGATCCAGCGATTGCACTTCTCGGTATGTACCCAGAAGATCTGAAAGCAGTGACACAAACAGATATCTGCGTGCCAATGTTCATAGCAGCATTATTCACAACTGCCAAGAGACAGAAACAACCCAAATGTCCTTCAATAGATGAGTGGATAAATAAAATGTGGTATACACACATGATGGAATACTATGCAGCAGTAAGAATGATGTTGTGGAACATATGACAACATGGATGAACCTTGAAGACATAATGCTGAGTGAAATAAGTCAGGCACAAAAAGAGAAATACATGCTGCCACTAATGTGAACACTGAAAAAAGTGAAATAAATGGTTTATAATGTAGAATGCAGGGGAACTAGCAATAGAGAGCAATTAATGGAGGGGGAATGATAATCCAATAAGAACAGATAAGCTATCGTGGGTAAATTTAACATTCTGGGAATGCCCTGAAATGAGTATGATTTGTTAATTTCTGATGAGTATGGTAGGAACAAGTTCACAGAAATGTTGCTATATTAGTGTATTTTCTTGTGGTAGAGGAGGAACATGTTGGACGTAAAGCAGTTATTTTAGGTTAGTTGTCTTTTTCTTATTCTCTTGTTATCTTATGGTTTGTTTGAAATGTTTTTTCACTGTACGTTTTTTTAAAATTTTTTTTGATATAGTTAATTAAAAAAAAAAGAAAAAAATATGCAGAGCCCCCTTGAGGAGCTGGTGGAGAATTCAGGGGTGTTGGGGTTCCTCACCTCGATGGTTGCTGATGTGCTCACAGAGAAAGAGGACTGGCGGTTTGATGGGCTGAGCCTTCTACCACAGGACTTGCCCTTGGGAAGGCTGTTGCTGCAAAGGAGAGGCTAGGCCTGCCTATAATTGTGCCTAAGAGCCTCCTCCCGAATGCCTCTTTGTTGCTCAGATGTGGCCCTCTCTCTCTAGCTAAGCCAACTTGGCAGGTAAAATCACTGCCCTCCCCCCTACGTGGGATCAGACACCCAGGGGAGTGAATCTCCCTGGCAACATGGAATATGACTCTCAGGGAGGAATCTAGACCTGGTATCGTGGGATGGAAAACATCTTCTTGACCAAAAGGGGGATGTGAAAGGAAATGAAATAAGTTTCAGTGGCAGAGAGATTCCATAAGGAGCCGAGAGGTCACTCTGGTGGGCACTCTTACGCACACTTTAGACAACCCTTTTTAGGTTCTAATGAATTGGACTAGCTAGCAGTAAATACCTGAAACTATCAAACTACAATCCAGAATCCATGAATCTTGAAGATGATTGTATGAAAATGTAGCTAATGAGGGGTGACAATGTGATTGGGAAAGCCATAGGGACCACACTCCCCTTTGTCCGGTGTATGGATGAATGAGTAGAAAAATGGGGGCAAAAAAAAAAAAAAAAAAAAAAAAAGGCACCCAGTGTTCTTTTTTACTTCAATTATTCCTTTTCACTGTAATTTTTATTCTTATTATTTTTGTGTGTGTAGTAATGAAAATGTTCAAAAATTAATTTTGGTGATTAATATACAACTACGTAATGGTACTGTGAACAATGTACACTTTGTATGACTGCATGGTAGGTGAATATACCTCAATAAAAATGAATTAAAAAAAAACTCTGCTTTCAATGGCTGTCTTCAAAATGTCCCTGTAAGTTGCAGCAGCAAGCTCCTTCTGTCTGAGTTCTTATATAGGGCTCTAGTAAACTAATCAAGGCCCATGTTGAATGGGCGGGGCCACGCTTCCATGGAAATTATCTAATCACAGTTATCACCTACAACTGGGTGGGTGACATCTTCATGGAAACAACCTAATCCAAAGGTTCCAACCTAATCAACACTAACACATCTGCCCTCACAAGACTGCATCAAAGAACATGGCTTTTTCTGGGGGACATAATATATACAAACCGGTACAGTATACAATCAACTGTTCACAGTACCATCATATAGTCATGTATTCATCACTGCAATCAATTTTTGAACATTTTCCTTACACCAAAAAAAAAAGAAGAAAAAATAGAAGTAAAAAGGAACACCCAAATCATTCCATCCCCTCATCCCACCCTATTTTTCATTTAGCTTTTGTCCCCATTTTTCTACTCATCCATCCATACACTGCATAAAGCTAGTATGAGACAAGGTTTTCACAATCGCAGAGTCACACCATGTAAGTTACATAGTTATATAACTGTCTTCAAGAATCAAGGCTACTGGGTTGCAGTTTGACAGTTTCAGGTATTTCCTTCTAGCTATTCCAATATCCTAACACCTGAAAGGGGATATCTATATAGTGCATAAAAATGCCCTCCAGAGGGACCTCTCAACTCCATTTGAAATCTCTCAGCCACTGAAACATTATTTTGTTTCATTTCGCTTCCCCCTTTTGGTGAAGATTTTCTCAATCCCACAATGCCAGGTCTGGGCTAATCCCCAGGAGTCAAATCCTGTGTTGCCAGGGAGAGTGACACCCCTGGGAGTCAGGTCCCACATAGTGGGGAGGGCAGTGATTTCACCTGCCGAGTTGGCTTAGCTAGAGAGATAGGGCCACATCTGAGCAAAAAAGAGGTTCTCTGGGGGAGACTCTAAGGCACAATTATAAGTAGGCTTAGCCTCTCCTTTGCAGTAACCAGCCTCATAAGGGCAAGCCCCAAGATCGAGGGCCTGGCATACCAAATTGTCAGTTCTCAATGTTTGTGAGAATCTCAGCAATATTCCAGGTAGGGACATCCAACATTTCTGCATTTTTCCCCAGCTCTTCAGTGGTTCTCTTCAAATATATGTTTATTCTCTGCCCAAATTACTTTGGGATGTATCATTATTTCACACTAACCTGTACAAACCTACCAGATCTCACTTCCTATTCAATGTTCCATGTAATTATGGTGGTTGAAAAAACTGACCATATTAGTTACATTATTCAGTGTGCTGTAGAAGATATATATTCTGTACCAAATAAATATCTCTTCTCTTGGTCTCACACAGAAGTTAAAGTTTTAAAACACATTCAATATCATCCTTTACCCTTTGGCCTGATTTGCCTTAGTCCTAACCAGATTTGTTCCATTCATATCTCTATAATTGAAATCTAGACTCTTTTCTAGTTTTTTTAACAGTTGCTGTATGCGCTAATACTGACATTCATAGCTACCAAGCTCTAGCTCTGAGTTTCAGGTGTCACACAGATACCTAAAGTTCCAGAGACTGACCAGGTTATACATAAAGAGATCAGCATCTCAGAATTTGGAGATAGCATTACAGTTCAGGAATAGATGTGACTGCTGTAAGAGCTTACAATCTAGAGACCACAATAAGCCTTCCCCTGATAAGCTGTGCTCCAAGATTCAAGTCCCAGAGCCTACATATTGCAGTCAGTCCATAGTGGTGAGGCATTATAAGGTTTGTCTTATCATTTCTGGCATAATTCACTCAAAATGCTGTCCACCAGATCCATTCATCTCATTGTTTGTCTCACAGCTTCACTCCTTGCAGTTGCTCAATATTCCATTGTATGCATACACCACAGTTCACCATTCTGTTCATCAGTCAATGCACCCTTAGGACACCTCTCCCATTGCAAATCATGAATACTGCCTCCATAAACACTAGTGAGCAAATGCTCTTTCATGTCCCTGCTCTCAGGTCTTCGAAATATATACCCCATAATGAGGTTGCAGGACCTTATGGCTCCCACATACTTAGCTTCTTGTGGAATCACCACATTGTCCTCCAGATAGGCTACACCATTCTACTTCCCCACCAACAGTAAATAGGTACATCCCTCTCTCTGTGTGTTCTCCAGCACTTTTATCCCCATTTACATTTTTCCTACAATTTCATAGAGACATAGTCACATACCATACAATCATCCAAAGTGTACAATCAATTGTCCACAGTATCATATAATCGTGCATTCATCACCACAATCAGCACTGGAACATATTCATTACTATGAAAAAAAAAATTCTTAAAAGAATAATAGAAAAAATAAACAAATTTCAAAGGATGTTATAGGTTACAGTTCCACCATGTCATTTACGTCCTTCCAGCTATTCCAACACCCCAGCATCTAAACAAATATACATATTTATATAAAGTTTCAGTATTCATAGACCTTTGTTAAATCTTATCTTTTTTACTGCTACCCCTTCCTCAATTAAAACAATTAAAAGAAAGGCATAGGAATTCTTATCATCACTAAGGCGACCTTAGGGATCTTTTTTTAAAATGCAGTTTTATTGAGATATATTCACACACTATACAAACCATCCGAAGTATACAATCACTGGCTTACAGTATCATCACATAGTTCTGCATACAAACCCATGATCAATTTTAGAACATTTTCATTACTCCAGAAAAAACAATAAAAATATAAAAGAAAACAAATCCTCCCGTACCCTTAACACCCCCTCCATTACTGACTCATAGTATTGGTACAGTATATTTGTTATGGTTGATGAAAGAATATTAAAATATTACTAACTGCAGTACATTGTTTGCAATAGGTATATTTTCCCCATGTACCCCTCTATCATTAATTTCTAGTAATAGTGTCATACATTTGTTCTAGTTCATGAAAAAGATTTCTAATATTTGTGCAGTTAATCATGGACACTGTCCACAAGACTACTGTGTTATACATTCCCATGTTTTAACCTCCAACTTTTCTTCTTGTGACATACATGACTCTGAGCTTCCCCTTTCCACCTCATTCACACACCATTCAGCACTGTTAGTTATTCTCACAATAATGTGCTACTGTCACCTCTGTCCATTTCCAAACGTTTAAGTTCAACCTAAACATTCTGCACATATTAAGCAACTTTTTAATACTTTTTATACTTTTTGTGCCCTTACAATGTGAAACATTTAGAAACTTTTGAACTCTAGAAAGTCTGACCAGTTAACCTTTTTGGCCTTAACATATTTTAAATTCCCTTTAGAGAATCAGGCTATGAGATGGTACATGGGAGTTGCCACCTTATCACAGTCAATGGCTTTTATTTAATCATCTCTGGAACTGACTCGTGTATCCCCCATATACAACCAAATGGATCTCTAGCATTCTTTGGTTGTACACTGACTCCTTCAATTTCTTCAAATACTTCTCTCAGAAGTGGTTTCCTTAAACATTAACCCCAAAACTTCGGCTTTAATAAATAACAAAAGCCAAAACCAGTGTTGGTCATTCTGTCAATAAAGTTCCTGAGCCTCTTCATATGCCAAACTCTGGTGTTCAAAGGTGAGACAGATATACCTGGTACCTGATCTTTTGGAATCTACTGTCTGGGAGACAAGGCAGGCAAGAAAAGTAGACTATTAGTAGTAAATACAAAACAAAACAAAGAGGTATTGGTGAGCTTTGGATAGGCCACAACATTGGACTTAATTAACAGTGAAGGCTTCCAAATTATTGATACCTACGGCAGTATCTGAAAGAAGGCTGGATGTTGCTGTAAGGCACTCCAAGAATAGGAAACTGCATGGGCAAGTCACTAATACAATTTTAGAGGCAGGAATCTCCCACTTACATCACACAACCTAAGGCACTGGGACTGAAAACAATGATAAAACATTTAGACCTAGCAGACATATACAGGACATTCCACACAACAGCAACAGAATAGACATACTTCTCATGGGCACACAGAATATTCTCCAGGGTAGTCCATATGTCTGGTCATTAAACAATTCCAAAATTTTTAAAAGATTGAAGTAACACAAAATATCTTCTCCAACCAAAATGCAATGAAACTAAAAAAGGAATAATAGAAGGAATTCTATAAAATTCACAGATATGTGGAAAATAAACAGTACATTTTTAAGGAACTGCTGGGTCAAAAAATAAATCAAAAGGGAAAGTAGAAAATACTTCGAGATGAATAAAAACTATAACGCAACATACCAAAACTCACGGGATGCAATGATAGAAGTGCTCAGAGATAAATTGATAGGTGTAAAAACCTGCATTAATAAAGAAGAAAAACCTTAAATCCAATAACTTAAAATCTAACTGCACATGTTAAGAAACTATGAAGAGAAGAGCAAACTAAACCCAAAATAATAAAAATTAGCATGGACAGCGATGGAAGAGGGAAGAGAGAAAACAGAGAGAAAATCACAAAACCAAAAATTGTTACTTTCAAAAGATTAACATTTCCAAACCTTTAGCTAGACTGACAAGGAAAAAAGAGTAAACAAGAATAACTAAGTAAAAAACGAAATTGTGGACATTACTGCTGACTATAGAAATTAAAATATTGTAAAATGATACTATGAACTGAATACCAACAAATTGGATAAATCAGATAAAATGGAATCATTCTAAGAAACTTACAAATAAAAAACTGACTCAAGAAGAAGCAGAATATCTTAACAGAACTATAGCAAGTCCAGGATAAGATGGCTTCACTGTTGAAATCTATGAAACATTTAAAGAATTAGCAGCAATCCTTCTCAAACTCTTAAAAAAAAAAAAAAAAAAAGAAGATAAGGGAATAACTTCTAACTAATTCTATGAGTCCAGGACTTTAGGAATGCCAGACAAAGGCATCAAAACCATAATTATCCCTCATGGACACAGATATCAGAATCCTCAACAAAATACTACCAAACCAAATCCAGCACAATGTAACAGGATTACATATCATGGCCAAGTGGGGCTTAGCTTAAGAATGCAAGGGATGTGTCAACATATAGAAATCAACAAATGCAATTCTCCATATTAATAATTTGAAAAAAATAAGTTCATCTGGTTTGATGCAAGAGAAAAATATGTGATAAAACCCCAACACTTTTCATCATTAAACACACACACACACACACACACACACACACACACAAGGACTGGAAAGGAACTTCCTTAACCTGATAAATGGGATTCATGAAAAATCCACAGCTAGCATCATAAACAATGGAGAACATGTGAAAGTTTTCCTTCTAAGAACAGGAACTAGACAAGGATGCTTCCTTTCATTTCCTGCTATTAAACATTGTACTGAACATTCTTGTCAGAGCAACTTGTCTAAAAAAAGAATTAAAGGGCATGCAAATTGTAAGGAAGAAGTAAAATTACCTCTATTGAAATGACATGATCTTAACAAGAGCAAATCCTAAGGAATACATGCACATACATTTGCACTTACACTCATGCATAAACAAACACCCTAACTTTTAGAGCTATTAAATGAAAGCAGTAAAGTTGTAGGGTACAAGATTAACATGCATAAATCAGTTGTAAACTGTATACTAATAGCTATAAAATCTGGCTGAAAGAAATTAAAGAGGACCTACATAAGTGGAAAGATACTACATTTCATGGACTGGGAGATTTAATACAGTTTGGGTGGCAATATTTCCCCAAATGATTTAGATATACATTGCAAAACCTATAAAAATCCCCAAGGACTTTTTTTTAAAGAAACAGTTGACCCTTAAAATCACATGGAATTGTAAGAGACCTGGAATAGTTAAAAGTTCCTGTAAAAGAAGAACAAAATTGGAGGGTACACAATTCTCTATTTCAAAGCATGCTACAGATCTACCATAATCAAAATAGTGTGATACTGGCATAAAGGTAAACAAATAGAAGAAAGAAATAGAATTGATAGTCCAGAAATAAACCCATGCATCTATTGTCCATTAACTTTAAACATGGCACCAAGATTCTGCACTCTGGAATGAACAGTGTCTTCACCAAAGGTTTGTGAGACACTGAATTTTCGCATACAAAGCACGTAGTTTAATCCTTACTTACAGTACTTACGAAAAATTAAGTCATTTAGAGAGCTAAATGTAAAAGAAAATCTGTAACACTCATAGAAGAAAATATATGACTTTGGATTTGGTAATTAATGAAATTAATTTGGCAATTAATATGACATTTAAAGCACTAGAACAAAAAAAAAATAAATTGAACTTCACAAAAATTAAAAACTTCTGCTCATCAAAGTACCCTCTCAAGATACTGAAAAGGCAACTTACTAAACAGGAGAAAATTCTCACAAATCATATATCTGAGAAGGACCTAATACCCAGACAATCTAAAAAAAATCCCTTACCACTTGAAAAAAAGACAAATAATATAGTGATAAATGGGCAAAGGATTTGAAAAGCTCATTCGTCAAGGAATATATGCAAAGGGCCAACAAGCACATGAAAAGACTCTCAACATCTTTAGTCATGAGGGGTAAGCAAATCAACACCACGAGACACCATTTCACACTCACTATGATGGTTGTTATTTTTTGAAAATTTACAACAACTTGTGAGGATGTGGAGAGACTAGAGCCCTTGAACACCTCTGGTAGGAAAGTATATCACTGAGGAAAATATTTGGGCAGTTCCTCAATAAGTTTTATATGGAATTAGCAGATGATCTGGCAATTATACTCCTAGATATTTTATCAAAATTGAAAAAAGATACTCAAATAATTGTATACAAATATTTATAGCAGCACTATTGATAATATTCAATAGGAGGAAACAAATCAAGTATCTATCATCTAAAAAAATGAGTAACCTTAGAGTTAAGAGGCTGTCTGGAGGTTACTCCTATGCAGGCTTCACCTAGATATGACAAATGACCACAGTATGATAAGCCCAAGTGAACAGTAGTCCCCAAAACCCTAAAGAATACTCAGGTTCCTATCTGAGACTCTATAAAAGTTTCACTTACTTAGTTTATTTTTCAGAAACTTAAACCTTCAGAGAACTCCTATGCCAGCTAAGTCCCCAAACCCAGGGGCAATAGCCTCTTTGAGAACATCAACCACATGTATCCCCTTTTCTCATAAAGTCAACACTTCTTTTCAACTTGAACAAGTTAGGGTGGTTACTGCCTAGACATTCCTGAGAATCAGGAAAGTGATTAAATTAGAGGAAGGGGTGGCAACAGACAAGATGGAATTTGATGGAGGATTATG
Source organism: Choloepus didactylus (assembly GCF_015220235.1). NCBI lineage: Eukaryota > Metazoa > Chordata > Mammalia > Pilosa > Megalonychidae > Choloepus > Choloepus didactylus. The sequence continues at coordinate 167,033,023 of NC_051311.1, forward strand.
AATACTGGATCTCTATATAATTTTCTTTTTCCTAGTTGCTAGGGTATTAGAATAGCTAGAAGGAAAGAATTGAAATGGTGCAACTGTAACTCATACCATCCTTTGAAATTTGTTCTATACCTACTTGTTAAATTGTAATTTGAAAGTTATCAACTTTTTTGTATATGTTATATTTCAAAATAAGAAAATAACTGAACCTATGGTACTGTAATTCATAACAGTTTTGGAAATTTTGTATATAACTACTTGTTAAATCATACTTTGAAAGACAGTACCTTTTGCATATATGTTATATTTCACAATGAGGAAATAACTGAAACTGTGGAATTGTAACCCATAATATTCATTGAAATTTGCTAACTACTTGTTAAATTGTACTTGGGAAGTTATCACTTCTATGTATATATGTTATATCCTAAAATAAAAAATATAAAAAAGAAACCCAAATATACAAACACACATACAAAACAAAGCAACAACCAACCAAACAAAAAAGAAGCCCAATCATAGCACTACATGATAGCATCCAATCCAGAGGAAAGCCCTGCCTTCTGAATCCTCCTTAAAGTCACCTAACACAAACTCTTCCTACAATAAACCCTTTTTTAACACCCTCTTAATGAGAAGACCCATGGTTTCTGATGGTGGACATTCTTCCTTGCTGAAATGACAATAAACCCAGCTTGTTAAAAAAAAATAAAGAATGAGCAACCAAAAGATGTTACATCCATACACTGGAATACTGTTCATCCATAAAAAGGAATGAAGTCCTGGAACAAGATAAAATATGAAAAAATCTTAGAAACATAAGTGAAAGAAGCCAGACAGAAAAGGTCACATTTTAAAAAGATTCCATTTTCATGCACCATCCAGAATAGGCAAATCAATAGAGACAGAAAGAAGATTAATGGAAGGGAGTGGGGAATGGGAGTGGCTCCTTTTATGGGTATGAGATTTCTTTTGGAGAGAAGCAAAAATGCAATGGAACTAGATCAAGCTGATTCACAGCATTGTTTATGTACTAAACACCACTGATTATACTGTTTAAAATGTTTAAATTTATGCTATGTAAATTTCACTTCAATTAAAAACATGTGCAGAGAAGCCCAAGCACAGTAATTGCATGATATTTTATTCAAAGAAATCCAACTTTCTCTGGAATATAAAACATATTCCCTTTAATGCTTATATATAATTATAAACATTAATAGTTCTAAATTTTAGTAAATATTTTTAAATATCTTTTTCACGTAAAAATGACACAAATTCAGAGAAAAATGAAATAAAAAATGGCAAATTATGTGAAACACTTGAATTTCTCTCAAATGTCCAATTCATTTGTGAATGAAATGGCAACAAAATTATGTCCTGCACTGTATTATGCACTGTCATTTCTATATAATTTCCTCTTCTCAAAAACAAGCATAAAATTGGCATCCAATTTTGCTTATAATTTGTAACATTTTTAACTGTTTTAGAGAGTCCTACATGGCCTCTACACTCCACTCCCATCCTCCAATCTTCAACCAAGTAACCTCTTTTATTTTCATCACATAATTAGAAATGTGGGAAAATTCATATTTATCCATTTTCCATTTATTTTTATTTCCAGATTTCAAAGAATTCCAGCCATTTCTCTGCAGAGACCCAGTGTGTTAGGTTCCCTGCTGAATCTCTAGGACCTGGACTATTTCCTGGTACATATAATGCAGTCAAAAGGATTTATGAATGAATAAAGGCATAAATTTTCAAAACTGCACTTCACAATGGTCCATAGGAGGAATATAATTTTGAAATTGTCTGATAAATCCGATCAAGATGAAGAAATGAGTGTACCTTAAAGACTACCTCATTCTGCCTATATAAGCCTTGCTGTTGCTGTCCCTCTTCAGAGCTCCCCTCCATCTTAAGGATTGGACATTGCCTATTAATGAATTTACTCATTCATAATGATGTGAGGCCCAATAAATTAATTTCCCGTAGATTTTTTTTGGGGGGGGTATCTTTTTGTTGAAAGTTTTGGTGATAATAACAGGATCTGATGGCAACTGCTAAGGACTCGAAGTAAGACAAAAGAAGGCAACCACTGATCCCTTTGAGTTCTCTGTCCCCCACACCCTCTCCAAGGTTCATGGGTGAGTCCCTCTCAGATCTGAACTCCAGTCTTTTTGTATTTTAACTCTCTGATTTTACTAGCTCTCAGTCCAAAGGTTAGTGGGTCAACCTATTTGATAAGGAAGATCAAACTTGGAGCCTAAGATCATAGCCTTTTGGTGCAGTCCACAGTTTCATTTTTGCTACTGCTAGTTTCCTTAACTGTGCGAAAGGTGGGAAATGAAATGATACAGATGGAATCTTCAAACTCTTAAAATTTAGATTCTCTATCCTCTGTCACAGTGGCATTTATATGTTCAAAAACTGGAGGGTTAGAAACTGTGCCTATCTAACAAAATGACTACATCTCACCAAAGACAACCTAGAATTTCAATGTCCATTATGGGAAATATTCCAAATAGACAAAATTACTCATCTCAGAAATGCACTCCAGAAAAAGAGCTCCCAAACAAAACAGTCGAATAGACAAATAGAATGCCTATTTTAATTGGTACTCAGATTACATTAAGAAATTGCAACATTCTAAAATAGTTTCATTAAATGATACTTTGCAAAAGGCAAATGAGAAATCAAAAGTTCAGGACATATTACACAACTGCTCCTTATTCTTTAGCTTTAATCTATACCCTGGTAACCCATATTCTATATTTTATGCCTTTGAGTTTACATATTATAATTGGTTCATATCAGTGAGATCATACAATAAAAATGAATAGAGATGACGGTTGCAAGTTAACAGTAATGGTAATATTTTAATACTCTTTCATCAACAGTAACAAACGTACCACACCAGTACAATGGGTCAATAATATGGGGTGATAAGGAGTATGGGACAATTACGGTTTTCTTTTTTATTCTTATTTCTTTTCTGGAGTAATAAAAATGTTGTAAATTTGATCATGGGTTTGTACGCACAACTGTGTGATGATGATGTGGGTCACTGATTGTATATTTCGGATGGTTTCCATGGTTTGTGAATGTATCTCAATAAAATTGCATTTAAAAAAAGTTCATGACATTTATATGTTTTTATGTCTAACAGAAAAAAATATTTAATTGAAGCTTACAAGCACTCTATGTAAGTCTGTCGGTAGGTTTGTTGCATGCTTTTTCCTACTCTTGAAGAGCATTACCAAATGTATTTATAAAACACCTTAAAAGAGCTCTATTAATTCACCTAGTTGCATGCCTCATGATTTCATTCCTTGCAACACCCCAGAGAACTTCGGGCAAAAAATAAAAAAGTACTTGCAATGTCCCCTTGAGAGTCTGGGGGAAAATGTCAAAATATTAAACTTCCTCATATGGGAAATTCCTGATATTCCCACAGGCATATGGAATCCCAATGTAATAAGTTAAGCCCTTGATATTGGGGCTTGCCCTTATGAAACTTATTCTTGTAAGCCTTCTTATAATTACGTCTAAGAGTCACCCCCAGAGAACTTTTACTATTGCTCAGATGTGGCCTCTTTCTCACAGCCACCTCTGCAAATAAACTCACTACCCTCCCCTTTATGTGGGACATGACTCCCAGGGGTGTAAGTCTCCCTGACCAAGAGAGACAGGATTCCCAGGGATGAGCCTGGCCCTGGCATTGTGGAATAGAGAATGCTGTCTTGACCAAAGGGGGAAAAGAAATGAAATAAAATAAAGCTTCAGTGGCTGAAAGATCTCAAATTGAGTTGAGAGAGCAATATGGAGGCTATTCTTATGCATTACATAGATAATTCCTTTTTAGTTTCTAGTGTATTAGAATAGCTAAAAGGAAATATCTGAATTCATTGAACAGCAATCCAGAAAACTTGACTTTTGATGATAATTGTATCACCATATATCTTTTATCCTGTGACTGTGTGATAGTGAAAACCTGGTGCCTGACATTCTTTAACCAGTATATGGGCACATGAGTAATAAAATAATGACAAATATATATAAATAATAGGGAAGAAAAGGGGTATGGGACAGTTTGAGTGTTCTTTTTCATTTTTTTTTTTAATTTTTAAATTTTTTTCTTTATTTTGAAATAACGAAAATTTTTGAAAATTGATTGTGGTGATGAATGCACAACTATATGATACTATGAGCCATTGATTATATACTTTGGGTGGATCATATGGTGTGTGAGTATATCTCAATAAAATTGCATTTTAAAAAAAGAGCTCTACTCAAAAAAATTGCATTTGAAAAAAAGAGCTCTACTCAAACTGACTTAAACATAAAAAAGCACTAATACGAAAATTAATGCTTCTAAAGTTACAGAAATTTAGGCAACCAAACTTCTAATATTTCCAATGGAAAAAAACAAGAGTATTCAAAGAACTAAATCCAACTGTTTGAAGACAAAGTTGCCATAATTTAGATAAAACTTTGGCAAACAGTACTAATGTATCAAAATGGATCAAAGTCATAAAGACAGAGTTAAGACCATAAAACTCTCAGAAGAAAATATAGGGAAATATCTTAAAGATCTTGTGGTAGGAGGTGGTTTACTGGACCTTACACCCAAAGGACAAATAATGAAAGAAGAAACAGATAAAAGGAATCTCCTCAAAACTGAATACTTTCATGCATCAAAGGACTTTGTCAAGAGAGTAAAATGGCAGTCTACTCAATGGGAGAAAATATTCAGAAGCTATTATCTGATAAGGGTTTAGTATCCAGAATATATAAAGAAATCCTACAACTCAAAAACAAAAGGACAAAAAAACCCAATTAAAAAATGAGCAAAAGACATGGATAGACACTTTCCCAAAGAGAAAATACAAATGGCTAAAATGCATAGGAAAATATGCTCAACTTCACTAGCTGCCAGGGAAATGCAAAACAAAACCACAATGAAATAACATTTCACAACTACTACAATGGCCTTTATCAAAAAAACAAAACAAAACAAAACAAAACAAAACAGAAAACTACAAGTGCTGGAAATGATGTGGAGAAACAAGCACACATTCACTGTTGGTGGGAACATAGATAGGTGCAGCTATGCTGGAAGGCCCCAGTCTCAGGCAACATCATACCTGATCTCAAACAATCAAACAATGAGGATCATGTCTAACAGAACCAGGATATTAGTATCTTTCAAAACAAGAATTAGCTGAGGTAAATGAAATGCAAGTCCCAAATGTTAAAAGAGAACACTGTGCAGTAACTCTGGAAGCAGGATAATCTGCTGGAAAATTGAGGGTTTAATGCACAGGTGAGAGTTTTGGGGTGACTTGGCCTTTCTATGCCCTCATTTTCCACTCTGTGAAGTGGGGACAGTAAAGACCCACCTATTACTTAAGCTTATAAGAGCTGTTCCTCTGAGACTCCCTGAGGATGACTCTGAGTGACAACTTTATGCATTGTCAGAATTTGTCAGGTTGCTTATCCTCTCTTTGCCTAAGATTTCTCATCTGTAATGTAAATAATAATTATGACTATGTTCTATGTAATATTTTGTGAAAAATAATGAGTTAGTACATTCAAAGCACATAGAATCTTGTCTGATGTACATTAAGGTTTCAAGTAAGATTTTTATTATGACCTGCTAACCCCTCCATGCTTTGAAAATAAAAGTTAACTCCCCTTTGCGAAATTGTTATCAGATTAGAAAAAGTATGCAAATCGATAAGAGCCATAAGGAAGAACTGAACTAGAAATCCAACAGAACTATACAAGTACCTTCAAACCCCTAGAATATGCTAGAGATTGCTCATAATTTTCTTAATACATACCGTCTTTCGAAATCCAAATGCATTATTAGAATGGCAACACCTCTACAAGTTGGTTTTCATTGATTGAAAATAAAACAACATAATTAAAAAACTTTACCTTGTATCCGCGGGCGGGTGCTGCCAGCACACGCACGTCTCCCCCAAGCCCTCGCACTACAGTGGGTACGCGCGGGTCCGGATAGCCAAGCCAACGACCCGCTTCCGCCACCTGAGGGGAGCCCCGGTGTAGCTGTGGATTCACTTTCCCCCGCCTCGCGCGCCCCAGGCTGCTGCTCTCTTCACGGTCTCACGTGATCTGGTCGTTGACGGACGCTCCCGGGAGTACGGAACTCTCGCGATAATACGCCTTTCTTCCCGAGGTGTGGAAGGAAGACCGAAGGCGGTTGTGTGGTGGTCTGCTCTGGCCGCAGAAGCCGCGAGAAGAACGGCGGATCCCTGCCAGTGCCGCAGAAGCAAATCTCCCTAAACCATCAAGGTGAGAAAAATGACGAAAGAACCGTCATATTTCATCGATTTTAAGGTTCATATTCTTTGCATTTTAACATCTCTAAAAAATCAGGATCCGTCTCACAATAAATGGTGTGTTCTTGCAGAATTGGCAGCATTTTCTCTTTCCTAGTGACTTAGGAAACAGTAGTGAATGTTAAAATTGATGGCATTGTAGTTGGATGAAAACAGTAAGTAGGACTTCAGCCAACTGATGGAGCGTGTGAAACCAGTCCGTCTTGAAGGGTATGCAGGCAGAGTCCCCATCGTCCCTGCACTGCGTTTGAAAGGCTGAGTGTAGGCATCCGTGGTTTTGGAAAAGCTGTTCTGGGCAGTTGCCGTGTGGGGGACCCAGACCCAAGCTTGGAATTCAGTTTTCTGACCCGGGAGAAACCAACTCTGTAAACTCAGGCACCCGAGATTGTTGGTCCAGTAAACCTCAACAAAGTGGCTTCCGCAGTTGGGCAAGTCTCTTAGACCCTGCAAAGTTTGGAATTTAATATAGAAAACCTCTTGTTAAATATGGCAGATTTATCTCCTTCCTCCTGAGACTCCTCTAATATGACAGGAAAGAGTTTTTATAAAGGCAAAAAGGTGGGAATCTTGTGGAGCTGGAGCTAGGTGGACAGTAGTCTCTGCTTTAGAAGACTGCAGGCATGGAGGCCAGTGCCTGAGGCATTGTGCATGAGCATGCAGCTGGAAAAGGAGGAGAACCCAGACCTCTCTCTACCACTTCCACTGACAGGCATGGCTCCCTGCCCCAGCAATGACTGGGAAGTGAGTTCCAGGAGAGGAGCTCAGAAGCCCAGCAGACCGGGGGCAGAGCCCTGATCTGAGGCTCCTTGGAAGGAGATCTCTCTGCAGCAGCTCCCAGCTCCAAAGAAAAGACCGGTAAGTTAGGGGTCCCCTAGAAAAATGGCCCAGCCAGATCCTGGCCCCAAAGTTCAGCAGCTCCAGGAACTAGGAGCATCTCACTTGTTATGCGACTGAAAATCTCATGATACACAGACACCAGATTAGAGGGGTAAATAACGAAGGAAGAGGGACTGAGAAGGAGCAGGGATGATTCTTACACATATCTCTTGGGCTTATATAGTAAAGATTTTTCTGGGGTGTTTCACTAGTAACAGAATTGCTGGGTAATGAATTCTGCATTATTCAGCGTCATAATTTAACACCAGACTGTTTTTCCAAAATGATAGAACCACTTCAAACAGAATGTATAATACTTCATTCTATTCTATATCTGTTTTCATTTTATCAATCTGGTAAGTGTAAAATGGTATCAGGTGAACCTTAATTTACATTTCTCTGGTTCTCAGTAAATCTGAGCACATTTTGGTATGTTTATGGGCCCTTCATGTGTCCTTTTTTGTGACATGCTTTTTCATGTATCTTCCTATCTTTCTCCTGAGTTGTCTTTTTAAAAATGAGTTCTAATTCTTCATATAGTCTAGATAATGATGCTCTGTCAGTTTGTATTATAAATATCCCAGTTTAAGGCTTTTTCTTTACAGTGTCTTTTGATGAAGAGAAGTTACAAATATTAATATACTAAACTTTATTAAACTCCTCCTGTTTGTATACTTTTCTAATTCCAGCAATCTTGTTAAGATCTCTTATTCTAAAATGTTATCGGTAGATTCTCTGGGGTTTTTAGACTTTAAATTAATCTCAGCATGATGGTAATTTTCTTTCTTCCCAATACTTACACTCCTTTCCCTGGTCAACTTAATGTCTTAGCTAGGACCTGAAGAAAGATTGTTTATAAATAGTGATAATAAGCATTGTGCTTTTAAGGAGAATACTTCTAGTGTTGTTCTAGAAATTTTTGCAGGTTGTTTTTAAAGAAGAGTCCCTTTTATTCCTAGTTTGTGAAGACTTTTTTTCTTACTTTTCTTTTTTATTTTGAAAAAAAAAAATTAAATTTATAGTAAATTTGCAAGTATAGTACAAAGAGCTTTTATCTCCTGAAGTGTTTTAGTTTAAGGTGCTCATCTGTTGTATTCTCACTCCTAAATAGTTTATATTTCTTGTAAACAAGGATATTCTCCTATGTAACTGCAATGCAAACATCAAAACTTGGAGAATAACATTGATACAATACTATCATTTAGTCCTCAAACTTCAGATTTCACTCGTTACCTCAGAAATACTATTCTTTTGCTAAATATTTCTTTTTAGCAAAAGGAACAAGTTTGGAATCTGATTTTGTTGCTTGTCATCATTCTTTAGTGTCCTTCAATCTGGAAGCACTTACTTAGTCTTTCCTTGACTTTCAAAACCTTGACATTTTTGAAGATCATAGGCCATTTATTTTCTAGAATGTCCCTCAGGTTGTGTTTGTGACACTTCTACATGATCAAATTCAAGTCACATCTTTGGCAGAAATATCACAAAAGTGATTTGAAATCTTTTCATTGCCTCCTAACAGATGGAATGTGATTTCTGTTTGTTCCTTTATGGATTATAACTTTGGTCACTTCATTTGAAGTGGTGTCTGTTAATGTTCTCCATGGGGGAGTTACCCTTTTTTAAAAATAATTATTTTTTGGAGGGAGACACTGAGACTATGTAAATTTCCCATTCCTCACTAATTATTCTATCTATCCCTCATATATCTATCTAATATGTATGGCCTCATGTCTTTTATTACATATTATTTCAGTATATTGCATTATTTCATTGTTTGTTTTGGTGCTTGAATTGTTCCAAACTTGGCCAGCTTCTTCAATCTGGTTTCTCTGTCCTTTTTTTTTTTAATTTTAATTTTTATTTTATTTAATTAATTAATTTATTTATTTATTATTTTGAAATAAATTCAAAGTTACATGAATAGTTGCAAAAACAATACTAGCCCCATACACAGAATTCCATCATACCCTGACCCCCCTCCCCCGATAGCTCAATCTAACAACTTTAACATGCTGTCACATCACTATTTCTTTCCCTCCCTATCTATCATCCATCATATATTTCTCTGTCTTCTGAATATATAAGAGTTAGCTGCACACATCCTTGAACATACACTATAATTCACATATGTACTTCCCATGAACAAGAACATTCTTTTATGTAATTCCATAAGCACAGCTAAGAAGTATAAGAGATTCAACAATGATACAAAGCTTACATTCTATATTTCCTTTTCCTTATGTCTCAACTGTGTCCCTTCGAGCCACCTGTCCTCCACCCTCCAATCTCATCCAAGTTCATCCTTAGCATTCAATTGTCATCTAGTTAGACTGTCTTTTTTTTTTTTTTCTTTTTTCAATTGTGGAAACATACATACAGCCTACATCTTCCCATTTCACCCCTTTCCTAGCCTTCCATTAGTGGGATTAATCACATTTAGAATGATGTAATGCTCTTTCCCACCATCCATTACTAGAAGTTTCCCTTCACCTCAAACAGTAACCCTACACTCCTTTCTTAACTCCCCATTGCCCCTTCCCCCATTTCTCTTAACCCAAACTCTACTTTTCATCTCTATGGTTATATTCTCTGATAATTTCTTTGTGTTTACTGTGGGGCTTAAAATTAACCTCTTAAATCCCTATCAATCTTGTTTTTCTTTGATACCACCTTCACTTCAATAGGGCACATAAACTATGTTCCTATACTCCTTCATTCCCCCACCTTTGTATAGTTGTCTAAAATTATGTATTTTACATCGAGTTCAAAACCATTGATTTGTCCTTAGAGTTTGTGTATTTTTTATCATGTAGGAAGTAAATAGTGGAGTTATAGTTCAAAAATTATTGACTTCTATTTGTATTCCATTGTGTTTGGAGAATGTTCTTTGAGTATATTCATTTTCTTTTTTTTTTTTTTTTTTAATTTCTTGAGGCTTGTTTTATGTCCCAGCTTATGGTCCCTTCTGGAGAAAGATCTGTGATCACTAGAGAAAAATGAGTGTCCTGGTGATTTGGGATGTAAGGTACTGTATATGTCTGTTAAAATTCTCTATATCTCTTTCTCCTTTCTTTGTCTGTCTGTTGGTAGGGCTTCCTTTAGAATCTGAAGTAGGGCAGGTCTTTTATTGGCAAAGTCTCTCAGCATATGTTTGTCTGTGAAAAATTTAAGCTCTCCCTCAAATTTGAAGGAGAGTTTTGCTGGATAAAGTATTCTTGGCTGGAAATTTTTCTCTCTCAGAATTTTAAATATGTCATGCCACTGCCTTCTCGCCTCCATAGTGGCCACTGAGTAGTCACTACTTAGTCATATATTGTTTCCTTTGTATGTGGTGAATTGCTTTTCTCTTGCTGCTTTCAGAACTTGCTCCTTCTCTTCAGTATTTGAGAGTCTGATCAGGATATGTCTTGGGGTGGGTTTATTTGGATTTATTCTATTTGGAGTTCGCTGGCCATTTATGCTTTGTGTGTTTATATTGTGTAGAAGGTTGGGGAAGTTTTCCCCACCAATTTCTTTGAATATCCTTTCTAGACCTTTACCCTTCTCTTCCCCTTCTGGGACACCAATGAGTCTTAAGTTTGGACGTTTTATTTTATCTATCGTATCCCTGAGATCCATTTTGATTTTTTAAATTTTTTTCTCCATTCTTTCTTTTGTTCTTTCATTTTCTGTTCTGTGGATTTCTAGGACACTGAGATGTTGTTCAGCTTCCTCTAGTCTTGCATTGTGAATATCCAGAGTCTTTTTAATCTGGCCAACAGTTTCTTTTATTTCCATAAGATCTTCTGTTTTTTAATTTACTCTTGCAATGTCTTCTTTATGCTCTTCTAGGGTCTTTTTTATGGTGCTTATATCCTGGGCCATGGTCCTCTTGAGGTCCTTTAAATCCTTTGCCATGTTTTCGTTCTTTGATTGTAGTTCCTTAATTAATTTTGCGAGGTATAACGTTTCTTCCAAAATCTTGATTTGTGTGTTTGGAGCTGGATTCTCCATATCATCTGGTTTTATCATATGCATTAAGATTTTCTGTTGTTTTTGGCCTCTTGGCATTTGTTTTGCTTGATAGGGTTAGATTTTATGCTGTGATCTCGGGCATTCCTCCCAATTCATGTCGGTGGATGTTGAGTGTACAGTCACGTTTGTCTCCCCACTACCATTCCAGGTTATTTACTGGTTTTTTGTTCATTTATGAATTGCTCTGGGGGAGACTAAGTCTTCCACTTCTTTCTATTCCACCATCTTCCCAGAATCTTTCTCTGTCCTTTTAACATGTAGTTATTATACTTTGAGCTTTTAAAAAGAAATTAATATATGCTAACTTCCATCAAATGCTTTTCTTCATCTATATATTATCGTGGTGTTTTTCTGTCTTCAGTATGCTACTGTGGAGAATTACATTAATTAATTATTTTTTAACAGTAAGAAAACTTGTTTTCTGGGCTAATGCAATTTTTATACATTGCTGCATGTAATTTGATATTATTTTGTTAGGAAATTTACATCTCTCTTCATGAATAGGACAGTAATTATCCTTTCTTCCACTTGCACATTGCCATATCAGATTTATTCTAGCCACATAGATTTAATTGGAGACTGTTTCTACTTTTTCTGTTCTGTGGTAGATTTGCATAAGATTAGGAGTATTCCCTGAAAGTTTGGTAGAATATCAAAGGTGCATTTGCCTCAGTGTAGGACAGTTTCCTGAAGACAAAAGTATTTTATATTGTTTTAATCAAAATGTATTGTCCTTCTTGACTGATGATTTTAGTAACTCACATCATTTTTACTTTCTTGATTCAAAGAACCTCCCATTAGCAAATTTGGAGCATCCTATTTCTTTTTCCCATTATACAAATAATATTTAATAACCCATTTCCCAAGAATATGCCAACTGCAAAGATATTTATTGCCCTCACTGAGATTTTCACCAAAGGGGAAGTTGTACTTGTCTAGGAGTCATTATGATATTTCTGGAAGATGAAAGTGACATTAAAATGATGTTTCCAGGAAGTATAATCCAATTAGCTTTGTTACCACCTTTTATCTTGTTATAAAATCTGAAAGTTTACTGAAGTTAGATGATAAATCCAAAACTGAGTGAGTGTTGTTTTCTGAGATACGTCCTGATCTAAAGATTGTAACATTTAGAAAGTAAGCATCATTGTGAATGATGATTTTTTTTTTTGAGAGAATCTGTTAAGAGAGTTTTATGTAAAATGGTTATTTTATTCTCTTTATAGAGTCTCACTTCTGGCTACAGTAGAAATGTAGCTACTATTCCCTAGGATTGTAATTTTATGGAGCATCTTTCCTCTTTCTGATCTTGGACACCACCCTCTTTAATTGTGTGCCTTGAGAACATTTAGTTACAGAAATTAACAGCATGGGGTGCTGCTGTGTTTTCAACCAAAAAAAAAAAAAATATATCAGCAGCTGACTTCTTTGTTTTGGGATTAATAAAGTTTTTGAAATCACTGAACTCTGTTCTTAACTGAGAAATGTGAGAATGTATTGAGTCTGTATTTTTTTCCTACAGTTTTTATTGTGAAATATAACATATATACAGAACAGTGATAACTTTCAAAGTACAATTTAATAAGTAGTTATAGGGCAAATGCAAATTTCAAAGAATATTATGGGTTACAGTTCCACAATTTCAGTTATTTCCTTATTGTGAAATAAAATAGATATACAGAAAGGTGATAACTTTCAAAGTATGATTTAAGAAATAGTAATAAGTAATTTCAACAAATAGGTAATTTCAAAGAATGTTATATGTTACAGTTCCACAGTTTCAGTTATTTCCTTACTATGAAATATAACATGTACAGAAAGGTGATACCTTTCAACGTACAATTTAAGAAGTAGCTAAAGAGCATACTTTAAAGAATGTTATGGGTTCCATTTCCACCATTTCCGTTATTACCTTCTAGCTATTCTAATACCCTAGCATCTAAAAATGTATATATTTATATAAACATTCAGTTTTTGTAATCCTTTTTTTAAACCTATCTTGTCTTTTGCTACACCTTCGTCTCATTTTATCACTTTCAGGGATGTCTACACAATGACCCCCCTAACTTCATCATATTGAAAAGGGCTGTCAACATGGGGAAGGGGGCTGCCATCTGGTTGATGTTCTTGAAGAGGCTGTTGCCTCCGGCTTTGGGGACTTACCTGGCATAGGATCATTCTGGAGGATATAAGTTTCTGAAAAACAAACTTAGTGAGGGAAACTTTTTGGGAGTCTCCAATAGGGACCTAGGTATTTCGGGGCTACCATTGGTTAGGGGGTACACTGCTACTGCTAGACTCTTGCCACCTAGGTGTGTCTTAAGTATGAATTAAGAATGTTTATGTATATTTCATTTATTTTGGTGTATAAAAATGAATGATGTGAATAGTTACAGAATATAGCATGTTATATGAGTATTTAAGTATAAAGACACATTTACACATATTTATTTACAGTTACCACTTTGAAACCTGAGTGGTATCATATTTTGTGTTCTCGGTTGTTCACAAACATCAGAAAATATTTAGTTTGTGTTTAAGTATTTATCTTTTGATCACTTATATTTTTGAGAAGTTTGAAGTAGCTTTGGATCGTTAATGTTTCATACACTTTGGGCATCTATGTACCTGGAGAGACTTATGATTTGACAAGAAGTAGTTTGTTGCTCTATTAAAATCTCTTTTGCAATTTTATTTTAAGAGTTAATAACTGTTAGGCTAAGGTACAACTTATGCCTAGATGATGGCTGTATAAAACTCTGAAATTACCATATAACTCTTGGATCTTTGGTAAATCACATATGTAAAATTAGTCATAGAAATTTATATAAGGTGATTCTGTTTTCAACTTTTCAAAAATTCCTAACTGTCCTAATCTATTTGGGTATAATAGGGCTATTTCTTGAAATCAGTGAACATGGAAATTATCACACACTGATGCCACATGCAGAAGTTTTTCTTCTCTAAAATACACCAGTGGCTATATATTTTACTTTTAAAGAAATGATCTATGTAATACAGGGGGTCTAACAGTTTTCTAACATATTAAGGTTCAATTTTAATGTGTCAAATTGCCCTTGTTATGAAGCAAGGAAAGATTACTATTGGGTGCATAGTTAAAGAGTTCACTTTTATTTATTTTCCCCATGTTTTGGGGCCATGCATGGGTGGGTAAGAAACTGTTAATGAAAGGGGAATTTAACTGCAATTGCTGTATAAATCACCTGTAAAATCCATTAGTCTGACAATAATATCAGGTTTGTATACTTTTATTTTTAGTTACTGCCTCTTAATTTTTGAGCAATAATCTTTATGTTACTTTAATGTGCATTTTTATGTTATCTCTGGATATAGAGATTTTCTTTTGAATGCTTGATGAAAGCATTATTTATTTATTTTTTTTTCTTTTCCAGGTTACATCTATAGAATGGCCATACGAAATATCAAGTTATTTTTATTTTGTTTAATTTTTCTTTTGTAGGTTATCCATGGATATTTTGGTTATTTGAAATGGTCATACTCAAATATTTGACATCTAAAACCTTTGAGGATGATGTGAGTGCATTTTTTTGCATATATTTCAATAACTTGATAAAAAAAAGCAAGCTAATAATGACTATTTGATTTATTAAAGTGCTAATGTTTAAACCAAATTCTAGATGAAGTCTGCCCACTTATTATTTTTTCTGTTTACAATAAAATAAAGTAAATGTGAGTGTGTGTAAGTCTGTATTCTCCAAATCAAATTTCTTGACACAATTTTCTTATTTTATTGATTTTTCCATATCACAAAAATTTTTAAATATTAAAGCAAGAAAACTTTAGACATTTGAGCAACATTTTAAGTCTATCCATGTGTATAATAGATGAAGATAAAATATTCAGAGCATCTTAAAATGTAAATCAGAGTATCTTCCTGCTCTTTCTCTTTTTAACATTTTTTTCTAGATTTCTGGTCAATTATCTTAAAAGTTTTCTATTTCTAAGGCTTTTTGAACAATAGGATTGTTGTAGTTTGCTAATGCTGCAGAATGCAAAACACCAGAGATGGATTGGCCTTTATAAAAAGGGGGTTTATTTGGCTACACAGTTACAGTCTTAAGGCCATAAAGTGTCCAAGGTAACAAACACATCAGTAATCGGGTACTTTCACTGGAGGATGGCTAATGGCATCCGGAAAACCTCTGTTAGCTGGGAAGGCATGTGGTGGCATCTGCTCCAAAGTTCTGGTTTCAAAAATGGCTTTCTCCCAGGACGTTCCTCTCTAGCAAGCTTGCTCCTCTTCAGAACGTCACTCACAGCTGCACTGAGTTCCTTCTCTTTGAGTCAGCTCATTTATATGGCTCCACTGATCAAGGCCCATCCTGAATGGGTGAGGCCATGCCTCCATGGGAATATCTCATCAGAGTCATCACCCACAGCTGGGTGGGGCACATTCCAAGCAAATCTAATCACCAAAACATCTGCCCCACAAGACTGCATCAAAGATAATGGCGTTTGGGGGGCACAATACATTCAAACTGGCACAAGGATTTCAAAAGGGCAGTAGTATTTTCCAGTTTAATCCAAGCTGGTCTTATTCCAAGATGACGTTTTTTGCCCCTTGGAAGGTAAGTAGAAGAGAAAATAAAATGAGAAGAATTTTGGTTTATATTTTAAGGATTCTTCCTACCCATGATTGTTTTCATATTTTATTTTAGTTTTTTAACCAACGCATCCTAAGTCAGGAGGCTGTCAAAGATTTAATTAAAAGACTAAGCAACACAACAACCAACTTGGAAAGTGTAAAATAAGTAACATATCTTTCATGTATTCATTTTTACTGACTATATTGCTTCTTTCAGTAATAGATTAAAGCTGTGGTTTTGAAACTGGGTTCAATGAAGTCCTGAGATTTCCAAAGGCTCTTCCTGGGGCCCATCTGCTTCCCTCAAGCACCCCTCCCTAGCTAGCCTCTCTTTCCTCCAGAGCAGCTTTATTTCAATCTCTTATATATTGGACATTTGCATAGATTTTCTTATGAAGGAGGGAATTGTTTTGCTTAACAAAGACTGAAAACACCTGGGCTATTATAGGGGACATCTAAACCCCGTAAAGACATTCTAAGATTATAAAACTGTATTTTTAAGTGTATAAACTCTTAAAACATTGTTAAGAGTGTATAACTCTTTAATATAAAAATGCATTTATTTATTCATCCATTCAGTGTGTACTACCTGCGCTGTCCTTGACAGTGGAATGCATGCTGGAGATACAGTGCTGAACAAGGCGTAGTCTAGTGGGAGATGGGAAAAATTCCTAGTAATTACAGTACAATGCAATGAATGCTATGATAAAACTAAAGTACAAGTGCTGCAGGAATCCACAGGGAAAGCTTCTGGCAGTAACTGTTAAGAAGAGAGCTTAAAATGGGATTGAGTCAGCCAGGATGTAAGTGAGCAGGAAAAAAAGTGAAAGACCCCAAGTCCCAGGTTTATGGAATCTGCCTCTGCACCATTTAAGGAACAGACTCAGACTGAAGTGACCATTGGCATTTCTATCAGAGCCATGTTGTACTGGGGCCCTAAAAAGTACTGCGGACGCAGTTACTTCCAAATTAGAAATAATTTATTTGTAAGTTTAATACTTGTAGAATTCTGTAATATTGACCAAGGACATGTATTAAGGCTGCCCAGATCTTGAGAAGCATTTTTCATGTAACTTTTTCTATTTGGACAATTTTTCAGTATATTCCTACTTTTCCATCCATGTTCCTATCAACATTCATTTTCGCAGATGCTCAGGGAGCTGGAAACTATGGATAAAGACTTTCTAATTTACAAATTGTAGCTGACTCTATCAGCAGTGAATTCTGAAAACACCTTGCTGTTTCAGCAGAATATGGCATTTAAAATCATGGTTTATGATGTCAGACAGGTCTAGGTTCAAGTCATGATTGCCATTTTTTACCTGTGAGATTTTCAGGCAAATAAAAAGCACTAGCACAGGGTGGCATGGGGTTAGTACTCAATAAAAGTTATCATTGTTGTTATCATTGTTTATTGTCATGAGAGGATGCTGGATTTGTCAAATGCCTTTCTACATCTATTGAGATGATCATAGGGTTTTTTCCCCTTAGTTTGTTCATATGGTGTATTAAATTAATTTATATTCTGATATTAAATCAACCTTGCATTCCTGGGATAAGTCCCAATCGGTCATGTTTTGTCATCCTTTTTATATGTTGCTGAATTTGGTTTCCTAATATTTTCTTAGAGACTTTCTTGTGCCTGTATTCATGAGGGATATTGGTTTGTAATTTCTTTTTCTGGTGATGTGTTTTCGTAGCTTTGTTTTCAGGATAGTACTGGCCTCATAGAATGAGTTAGGAAGTGTTTCCTCTGAAAGTGTTTGTGTAGGATTGCTTTTATTCTTTAAATATTTGATAAAATTCACAAATAAAGCTATCTGGCCTTAGGCTTTTCTTTGTGGGAATATTTTTCATTGTGAATTCAACACCTTTACTTGTCTGTCTTCTTGAGATACTTTTGGAAACGTCTTTCTAGAAATTTGTGTATTTCATCTAAGTTGTCTAGTTTGTTAGCATAAGGGTATCCATAATATTATCTTATCATCCTTTTAATTTCTCTCGGGTTATTAGTCATAACCCCCCTATTCCTGATTTTTCTCAATTTTGTCTCCTTTTTTTTTCCCCTTGGACCATCTAGCCTAACACTTAATTTCTTTAATCTTTTTAAAGAGTGCTTTTGATTTCATTGATTTTCTCTATTACTTTTCTGTTTTGTATGTCATTGACTCACCTCTACTCATTATTATTAATTCCTTCCTTCTGCTTGTTTGGGTTAATTTGCTATTATTTTTCTAGTTCTTAAATGAAATCTTAGATTACTCCCATGAGACTGTTCTAATACAAGTGTTTAAAGCTACACATTTCCCTCTCATTTAGCTGCATTTCATCAGTTTTTGTTATGTTTTGTTTTTGTTCTCAGTTCAAAATAATTTCTAATTTCCCCTGTGGTATCTTTTTTGACTCATATTTTATATAGATGTATGTTGTCTAATTTTCAAATATTTGGGGATTTCCCTAATTCCTCTATGTTTTTGATTTCTAATTTGATTCCATTGTGTTTGGAAAACATACTGAAGTACTTAAAAATTTATTGCAGGGTCTTCTACTTTAAATCAGATTTTTTTGGTTAGAAAAAAACTGTTAGAACTGCGCTGAAGCAGTAACAAAAACTCTCACAATCAATATTCAAATTAGCTTTACTCTTCCCCAACAAACCTAATAACCAACCCATCCTCTTACCCACCAACCAACAAAACCCTTAAAAAAATTCATTGAGAACATTTCATGGCTTAGCATATTGTCTGTCTTCAATAGTGTTCCATGTGTTTAAAAAACAAGTGCCTTCCACTGAGTTGAGTGTTCTATAAATGTCAATCAAATTGGTTGATAGTGTTATTTGTGTCTTCTATATCCTTGCTGAATTTTTGCCTAGTTGTTATCAGTTAAGAATGAAATATTAAAACCTCTGCAATTGAAATAAATTCATTACCATCCCCGCTACATGGGACATGATTCCCATTTCCCCTTACAAATGGCCTATTAGGGAATAGCAGTCAGAACCCACTGAAAAATTCATCTTAATAAACAAAGATGTAAAGGATTCCAAAATCCCTAGGGCCCAAAGGCAATGCCATTATGATGGTCCATTTGTGGAAATCCAGTTCATGAATTTAGTTGTGGAAAAACTGTGATCCAGTGCATGAATATATGAAAACTTTTAGCTAATTTCGCCGTTTTAAAATTGCTGGATTTTTCCTACTAAAATTGGGGACACTAGAAGTATTTCTATTCTCATCATAAAATTTATATTTTATGAAATATTGAGAGATACTACTTTACCTAAATAGAGACCAAGATAAAATTGCCTTCTCCCTTAACTTCCACTATATATAGATACAATGGTGGACCTATGTAGTGTGATAAGTCAAAGAGTGGAAAGAAAAAACTTGGGGGAAAAAACGAAACTTTTTGTTTGCAGATGATATATTGGGTGTGATATATAGAAACCATTTTTAAAAATTTGCAAAGGGAAATTAGAGGCCATTAATTTTAGGAAAGTCACAGGGTCTGAAGTAAAAATAAAATAAAACTTCTATATGTCAAAAGTTTATTAAGAGCGGTAATCCATGTACCTGGGCCCAAAATTTCATGGTGTCAGAATTTGCATGTCCAGTTTGGTGGTGGATCCCCCAAGCAGCAGAAGTCATTGGAAATTCATTGATTTGATAGACGTCGCTGAGGTTAAGTCCATTATCCTCATCTTCCAGAAAGAGATCATCCTCAGCCTGTCTTCCATAAGGGTTTCAAGCCACATTGGGTGTCAAAAACAGTTTGGATATCCCTTATTATTTGTGTCATTCCAAAGATACGGATCAAAGTAGGACCATATGCCATTTGCAAAAGCGCCTCAATAAGACTAAGTGCTGTTTTCTCACAGACTGTTTTAACAAGTTTGATTGTAAAGATTGAGAAGTGGATAGCACAATACTGTGTGATGGTAGCACAATACTGTAAGTATAATGAACAAAGCTGACTGTGAGTATGGCTGAAAGAGGAAGGCTAGGGGCATGTATGACCCCAGAAGGAAGGTTAGAGGATAAAAACTGGGACTGGTAGTTCCAACAGAGAATGCTGTGAAAACCAGAGGATGGTGGGAAGCCGAGCGTGGCCTGTGTTCTCCCGACCCTCCAGGCCCTCTGACCTCTTCGGCCTGGGCCAGCCGGTGAGCTGGGGGCCCGGGGACAACCTGTGGTCCCTGCCCTGCAGAGACCCAGAGTCCTCACTGTAACTATCCACTGTCTTGGGCCAGGCCCTGGGGCAGCGGCAGAACACCCTCCCTTCTCCCCATGATGTCCTGATGGCCACAATGGCCTCGTCGAGCCTGGACGCCGCTAGCGGTTGGGTTTCACTGCCCAAACCTGCCCAGCGGGCGGTGTGGCAGGGACAGAAAAATGGCGGCTTCCCAAATGCCGTGAAGGGCCATTAGGGGACTTGAAGGCCCAGAAGGCGGGTCACGTGGACTGAAGCTCGGCCCTCTCTTCAGGCCATGGAGCCATGCAGATCTGGGACCTGGGGTGATCACCCCATCTCAATTGGACGAGATGCCATGTTGTCCCAGCAACAATGGACAAAGGCCTTAATGGGCTTGGAAGGTGAGCCAAGCCCTGGATGAGGCCGTCAGCTGTTAGACCTTACTTGATATTGGAAGAGAGAAATAGTAGAAACCTGTGACATTTGTCCAATAAGAAGTGTCCACTGCCTTTTGGGTAGATTTTCTGGCCATTTATAGAAGGCCTGTGTATATAATATGAAAAAGCTGCTCTCAACTTTCCCCAACCTTTTAAAAGAAAACTTTTTGCATATCTAGGCTTTCTAGATGTAAAGAGGTTGCCGACATATGATAAAGTAGAGTTAGAAAATCACATGTCTTGTAATGCCCATTTTTTAGTGAAAAAAAGGCTTGGAAATGTCTTCTGGAAGTGACTCTGAAATGGAATTTAGACTGCCTCTGGAAGTGACACTGGTAGAGACACATATCCACACTTGTTCTGTTGGTTAGAGGCCATGGAGCAGAAGGCTAAGAAGAGGAAGAGAAGGTTCGATGCCAGCTGGTCATATTTAGAAGACATTTTCATATTATAAACATTTTTTCTCTGCATTTTATTCCTCACTACTGTATATATAATTGACAATGCTAAATACTTTTTGAAATATCTCATCTTCCTAGATGTTCTGAAGTATCTGACTTATGTTGAAAGAAGAGGTAGTAGAAGAACACATTTTGTAATTATCTTTTGGTGAAGTATTGTGGGGTTTGTTGGAATGGCCAAACCACCTCTATAAGTAGTACACATTTTGTTCACTGGTTTGGTGGAGGAGGGAGAAGGAAGTGCAAAGGCCTCTATGCCAGTGTGTTTATAATGAGACAAGATTAACCACTGTCCCTATGTTTGTGCATTTGGTGTTCTACTTTGCTGTGTATATAGTGTATATAATGGACACACATGTCCCTGCCATCTATTCTAGATGTTCAAGAGGTTGCCAGTGTATGACAAACCTAGAGTTAGTAAACTAATACATCTTGTACATTTTGTGTTAAAATTCCTAAGGAAGATTGTTTTCTGAAATTTTGAGCAGTATAGCTCCCAGGGTTGGTGGAGAAGGATAAAAGGGAAGGGTTCTTGACACTTTCTGATTAACTGTTGTTACATATGTACAGTTTATTTAAGACTGTTCTGTGTATAGTGGTCAAACAAAGTCCTTATTTGAAACATCTAGTCTGTCTAGATGTATAGAAGTGTCTGATGCATGTTAAAAGTAGAAGTAGTAAAATATTACTTTGCAAATATTGTTTTGTTCAAATTCATAGAAAATAGTGTCTTTTGGAAATGGGACACTGTGAGCAGCATACTACTGTGTATACTCATTCAGTGGTTTGGAGGAGGTGGGAGGGAAGCAATTGCAAAAGGTAATATGCTAGGGTATTCAGACAAAATTTTTTCTGTATGTGTTCTGTGCATTCTGTTTGGTTGTATATATAGTGTATATAATGGACAAATGAGTCCTAATTTTGCAGCATCTAGTTTGTAGATGTTAAAGAGGTTGCCAGTGTATGACAAGGTAGAGTTATTAAAATTAGCATGTTTTGTATACTCTGTGTTGAAATTTATTGGAAAGCTTGTCTTCTGTAAATGACTTTTGGGTATGAATTTGCTCAACCACCTCTAAGCATTACATTTGCCTGTACTTGTCTAGTGAACTGGTAGTAGAGAAAAGGAACTGAGGAGGGAATCGTTGGAAGCCAAGATGGTCATATTTAGGTGATAGCTCAATTATAACCATTGTTATGTGTGTGCAGTTTTTTAACAATACTTTATATGCAGTGGACATGTAAATAATTTGAAATATCTAGACTTTCTAAATGTTTAGAAGTACTTGATGTGTTTAAAATAGAGGTAGTAGGGTAACTCTGTAAATAGCTCTTAAATATTGAGAAATATTGTCCTTGGGAATGGAATTGTTAAACCACCTCTGAACATTACACTTGTTCATGTTGAGAGGGAGGTGGGGGGGGAAGAAATTTAAAAAGGTGTTTTGCTAGTGTGTATTAGAAAATTTTTGATCATTATTGCCCTGTGTGTTATGTGCATTCATTTAACTTTGCTGTACTGGATATATTGTGTATATACTAGACAAGTGAATACTAATTTTATAATAACTAGTCTCTATATGTTAAAGAGGTAGCCAGTATAACAAAAGTAGAGTTAGTAAACTAACACATTTTGTACACTTTGTGTTAAAATTCATAGAAAGGCTGTCTTCTGAAATTGACTTTGGGAAATAAAATTATAAAACCCCATCTAAGTGACACATGTGCCTGTAACTCATCCACTGGGTTTGTGGTGGAGAGAAGGAATCAGGAGAAATGAAGGGTTCTAGACCAGAAGGTTTCTTTTAGAAGACACTTTCAGATACAACCATGTTTACACTGTGCAGTTTACTCACATACTGTGTAATATAGTGGACAAATTCAAGTCCTTATTTGAAACATCTAGTCTTTCTATGATGTTTAGAAGTGCACAAAGTATAATAAAAGTAGAGGTAGTAAAATACACATTTGTAGGTATTGTTTTTGTTAAATCATATGAAATATTTTTGGAAATGAAGGTCAAACCACCTTCAGAGCAGTATACATTCTGTTAGTGCTGTTTCAGTTAGGAGGAGAAGGAAGTGCCAAGGCTCTATGCCAGCAAGTCTGTAGTTTGGGCAGAAAACCATCATCCTGTATTTCTGTGCATTTTGTTTTACTTTGCTGTGTATATAGTGCATATGGTGGACAAACACTCCCTAATTTTTTATCTAGTCTTATAGACCAGTGTATGAAGGAAAGTAGAGTTAGTAAACTAATACATTTTTTACATTTTGTGTTAAAATTTATAGGAAGACTTGTTTGTGAAAAATGACAGATTTACTGTGTGGAAGCAAAATT